>NW_005842011.1:828888-857476 GCF_000455745.1 Alligator sinensis | reverse complement strand
GGGGGGGGGGCGGGGGGGAAGCGGGGGGGGGGGGGGGGGCGAGGGAGCCCTGGGAGACAGAAGGGAAGCCCAGATAGGGGAGGAGATTTATACTTTTCAATCCTTTAGGCCCCTCCTGGTCTGAATGTGTGACTGCTCCAAACTCAAGGTAGTATTAACACTGATCAACATTTATGTGACCCACAGTTTAAGGTATAACGAGGCCCTTATTCAATTGGGCTTAACGTTCTCTGCACAGGCCTTGATGCATACGTGTTCTGGCCTTATAGTGAAACAACATAAAAAAGTGCTACCCCTAGTACTGTCATGCAAAAATGTGTGTGATGGCTTCTTTTAAAATTTTAACTTCATAAGATTAAACTAAATATCCCTCATGTGACTTCAATTACAGAAGACAGACAGAGGGAAAAACAATGGAGATTACCAAAAATCGAGAGGACTCCACTAAGACAAAGAAGTCTGAATGGTATCAAACAGACCTGAGTCAACTATGGCTCCAGGTTCAAGTTGTGCCTGATGATTTCTGTTTGAAATCTGTACCCAAAGCCTAGCAGAAGTGGGTTTACTTTCTAGCTGTGTTAGATTCTTGTCTATAAGTGTAGCAATTTTAATAAAAATGTAACCGTAAAAGGGTGGTGTGACAGGGCACTGTTTGTGCCTGCCACTTTAAGGGCCAGAAGACAGCAGCTGGCAGGTGCCTGATTAGGGCAGCCATTTTAGATTCAGGGCTGCCCATATAAACAGGGCATTTTGCTGCTGGGAGGAAGCAACAACATTGCCTGGCTGCAGGTATCATCTGGAGGTAAGGGAGGAGCTGTAGGGGATGGTCAACAGGCTCCTGGTCTTGGGTATGACCTAAAACTGCACCCTGCCAGGAGTGGGTGGCCTGGTGGAGCTCTCAGTGGCAAAGGAGCCCCCAGGAAATGCCAGGCCAGTTACCACCCCGGTGAAAAGTGGGTTAGGGTGCCTTAACACCAGCTCCCACAACTGGGTGGGTTACCTCCCTTGTAGGGTCTGGAAGGTGGACCCCAAAGAGAGTGTAAGGCCATAGACTCAAGAACCTGTCTGAACATCCCCTGACTGGTCCATGCTGGGGCCAGGACCGGAAGGGTCAAAGGGCCAGGGGCCCACCATGAGGAATGCCCAAGAGCTGAGGGCCTGGGGTTCCAACTGGCCTGGACATGGGCCAGGGCTAGTAGCCAAAGGTCCCGGGGTGGGGACCATACCCATAAGGGGGAGCAGCTCAGGGAGCTATGCAGCTGGGAATGAAGGCAGAATAGACTGCCTGAATGGAGGATCTAAGTGGGGTTCAGCTAGTAGGATTCTGGGGCCCAGTGTGGGGCTGGTGATATTGATAATATCTGGATGCCATCTGTGAGGCTTGGGCTGCGGTATAAGGGAGGAATGGAGCCACAGATAGCACCCCCTGGCATTGGGGCAAGAAACAGGCAGCCTCCTGCTTTATTAACATCAATTAAATAATTAACAACAAGGCGTGGCAGAAGAAAAGGTGAGCAGTTAGCCCAGAAACAGGTGGGCAGACCACTGGGAAATTGGCCCCGAGAAGGCCCCCTGTTACAGGTGGTCTGGCCATTTAAGTGGGAGTAGACAACTTGAGGTACGAGCCCAGAAAGTATCCACTGGCATGTTATACAGCCCCAGTGAGAGGACAGGGAGAGAGGGCTAACAGGAAGACGAGGTTCACAAGCAGAAGGTGGAGTGAACCCAAAGAAGCTCACTACTAAGAAGGGGCCACATCAAAAGGGTCTCTCCTTCAGTCTGGAGAAGGATCCAAATTTAGGCAAGCTCACTAACTCGTTCACAGTAACTAAATGATGGTGGCTATTTGATTTTCTTTTTTGGTGGTGGTGGGGTGGACAAATAGTAAATATGTTGAAATATTGTAGGAAAGGCAGGGCTGGCCCTGCCATGGCAAAGACTAATGGGGGCAAGTAGAGAGAGGCATTCTGCTGCCCCCTCAATAGTCAGTACCAAGGGCTGGTACCCTGCTTGCCCTTCCTTCCCTTCCCCAAATACACTACTGATGGGACTTTGATCAAAGCAATGTGTAAACTAAGTAGGCTACTGTGAAAGAAGTGGATGACATAATACAGGGAAAATAAGGCAGATATAGGGTAGGTAGTAATGCTAATGGATGGAAAGAAAAGCTGAAATTATGGCATATATTGTATTAATTCTCTTTTCCCTTCATGTAATAAGGAAACTCCTTCCTGTTTTTGGAACAATGTCTTATTTTATTTACTGCCTGAAATTTAAAACTATTAAAAATGTAAGTATTTGAGTCTAAGGAAATGTAGTTCTTATTACTTGTTAAAAACTATTTAGAATTATTTTTATTTTTGTATATTTTTATATTATAAAGGGGCCTTAGGGCAATTTTCTCTTCAGTGACAGTGCAAATCTGCAATATCTCCTCTAAACATAACTGTTCAGACTGTACACTGCAAAGTTCCAGGTGGTAGCATTAAAAACAGTATCCACCCTCATGTAATATTTGGCTTCCTTATACTATTGTCTACATTTAGAGAAGCAGGTAATATATAGAATTATCTTATTGTTCTTAAGGAAATGGATAATCCACATGGCAAATTTGAGAGTGGTAGACTTTTACTGCATATTTATTTTATTTTCACTGAGAACTTTAGAGTGTATGATTGCCTGGCTTAGTTGTTGATTTTGTAATCCTTATTTCTTCAGTCTACAGGATTTCTTGAATTATCCATATTCCACCTCTGTCCAAGCTACTATGCTCAACAAACATATCATGGAAGATAATGAGTGTGTGTTAGGGAAAGGTTCTAATGGGCTATTGAAGACAGCTCTGCAAATGGTGACAATGTGTGCTACAGTTCTTTTGAAGAGTGGATAACTATCAAGGAAAAGGGCACTTCATATTTTATTAAGCCCTCTGAAAAAGGTAGGTAAACATTACCTTCTCTCTCTGCAAATACATCATAGGAAATGTACTGAATATTCTAATTGCTTTTGGTACATGCTTCTTTAGCTATGGACAAATAATTAAAATACAAATACTAGTAAATAGAAGAAAGAACTGTTTGAAGGAATGCACTTGATATCCAGGGCTAGTACTAATAAGAAAGGTTTCATATATAAATCTGTTTGTTTTTCAGTGAACACTTGGGCTAGGGACAGAAATTACACATAAATTGGTATAAGTGATTGGAGACCAGTTGAAATCTGTAACACAACAGAAATTCAGTGCTCATAAATTGCTTTCAAAATGGCCAAAACCAGTTTAGGATTAACGTAGATGGATGTGGTATCAGACTTAACTGATTTTAGCTTTATTGAACTTCTGGACCAGATCCCTTCCAGATTCAAGTTAACTTACAGTCCCCCAGCATCCAAGGATACTCTGCACTTCCCCCACAAACTCCACCTTGCAAGGTGGGTGGGCTAGCTTTGGTCCAAGCTGTCTGCTCTAGCTGAGCAGGGATGTGTACTCTAGTACCCCTGGCTTCCAGCCTGGGCCACTGCAGGCATGTGGCTGCATTTCTGGAATCAAAAGTGAATGTCTGTTCACTTGCTTATCAGTTCAACTTACGCAGCTTAGACTAACCTGCGAAGATTGAATTGATTCAGCCTCTGGCTTTTTGACTGTCTGTATTTATCCTTGCAGTCTTAGAGCCTTAAAATTCTACCTTTCTTGCAGGAAGTGAATCTTTTTGCAATCCCATATTTCAATTGGATCCTTCATGGAGGATAGCAAATCTGGTGCAAAGGAGGTGAGCTTTTAAGCTGCAATTTTTTTCACTGTCTTTCGATGCCTATACTACTCAGAGCCAGGCCATACCCCCTGCCTCTGAGTAGTAGTATAGGCATGGAAGGTCAGTGAAGAAATTGGTGACACTGGTCACACAGTAAGGCTGGATTCCACTACAGTGTGGCAGAGTGAAGAGCCACAAATATACCAATTATGGCTTCCCGCTCCCATGGCCATTCACTATAAAGCCAACTTTATAGCTCCTCTGAACTATGCAGGCTGGCTGACTGTAGCCCAAGAGACAGTCTAGGCAGCCAAAAATCATTATACCAGGTGGTCATACCCCTTGCTTCTTGGCCATGCCCACTACATCAAGGTAGAGCAAGGCGTTATAATAAAGGAAGTAGAATAGAATCTGGCTACACTGGTTCCACAAAGGCTCTGAGCCTTTTTGGATAGGGTGGGATTTATATCTAAACCTAAATCTAAATAACAAATCTCTCACATCCCTTTAAAAGTACTGCTCCTTAAAAAAAAGCACTTACATGATCTGCATCCTTAGATAATCCAAATAAATGTTAGTATAATTACTTACCAGATAAGTACAACTGAATACAATTTGCAAAAATAATAAAACAACTTAAAACTCATCACACTCTGTGTCATGATTGTCTTTGCAAAACTGCATTTGCTTTCACTGCATTTACTATCTCAGATATGCAGTTATCATTTGGAGATGGATTTAGGTTTTCAGCATGTTTTGACTTGATTTCAGGATGCATTTAGTGATGAAAACTTTAAAATATTTTTTCTATAGACTTTCAGGCACTGTGAACTCAAATACACACTTCAGCAAAAGTTGCATGTTTCATTTTGCCGCTCTTTGTTTATTCACGTAGACCTTCTTGCATCCTTCCTGCCTATTTTTGGCAGGCAGTGTTTTTAAAACAGCAATTTATAGTTATGTCAAGAGGCTGTAGTAATTTTGTCAAGCCATTTGCAGTAATAACTAGCTTAGTTCTAACTCAGAAGGGGAAAAAAAATCCTCTTGACCACTTACAATTTTTTTTTTAATTTCATTGTTCATATATCTTATTTCATTAACTGACACACAAACATCTTTCAGCAGAGTTTCATAATGCACAACTTTACGTTTGAAAGTGACCGTGGGGTTGACTTTTTCATTAACAGAATAACATAACGCAACTGTAAAACGAGTTTTTCCTACTTTGTATTAGAAATGGCAAATGCATTTTTTAATTTTTTTATCAACTTCTAGTCATTAGGTCATCAAAACTCAGTGGAATTTTGTACTGTACAAATCATTTTTTTGAAATATGAAATGTGTTAATCTGTTCAACACAAATAAGCAGATATTCAACACATGTCCCAGCTAACTGTTGGACATCCACTGGCCTAATGTATAAATACATGTGCACAATGACTTCCAGTTCAGAAATGTATCGTCTCAGCTTGGACCAGCTTTTAAAGTAGGTGATTTGCAATTCTTTAGCCATTTTCTGGATCTTCATTAGTCATTACTGTTACCACTACTCAGCTCACTTGTCTTTGTGCCAATACCCACCTTTTTCAAATTAGTCTTATATTGAGCCCATTTAATAATACCTTTTTGGCAAGTATCCTGTTTTTGGCTTCTCATATGATAGCCTATACTAATTAACTTTCATTTTCTGCCAATCATGAATGCATCTTTTGTCTGCTAAATTATTGTTCTGCAGCATGATGTCCATCTCTTAAAGGCACAGCCTACAAACTTCAGCTTCAGTTCTGCTGGGTAACTTCCAGACTTTTTGCTGGACATGGTCAAGTATAGCTGACCTTTTTTCCCTTCTCGTCCCATTTCCTGCCTTCTTAGGTTAATGAATCATCAATTACTCTGCTCTGCAGGTAGCTCAGTACTCCCTTTACTCAACAGTTAAAAATTCCAACTTTTTAGTTGATATACAGGAAGAAATATCCCCGCATAGAACAAGGCAAGACAAAGATGTTTTATTTATAGAGCTTTCATGGGTCTTAATTACCACAGCTTTTCCTGTACTTGGGCCAGATGGTACAATCTGTAATGTCTTCCATATTTTGTTGCTGTTTTCTTGCATTAAGCATGTCAACATTTAACATCTGAGCAATAAAAGCTAGAGGGATAGGTCTGATGAATAGCAATGAAGGCAGAACAACAATACATAATGCTAATGCCTTGGGAAATCAATTAATATTTTTATGAGTAATAGTAAAATAAGTGAAGGATTAGCCATGAGTGAGGTCATTTGGTGGCACCACTGCATGCTCTTTGATGGAGACTCTGGATTTAATTTAAAAAAATGCTCCACTTTCTCTTTTGCATTACAATAAATTACTCCAAAAATCCTATTATTTCCATAGATAATACAATCAGGATTAGACCTTGACTGTTCAGGGCACTGTATGGACATATTAAAAGAGAGACCCCCCCCACTACTTTATTAGAATGTAACAACATCCTTTGTCTTGTAGCTTTTTTGGGGATAAATTTGCTGCTGGGCACTTACCAGTCTCTATATGACCCCCACACATTGAGCCTGTGATGCATGCAAGCTTCTCAGGACAGAGTAGAATTCAGAACTGTCTGTTCTTTCAGATAGCCTAGTTAGCATATAAGCGCACCTACAAACCTATGCAATCCAATCTTGTGGGCACTCTCTAGTTTTATAGCCTCCATGGTCAGACACATTAGTAGTTGCACATAAAGCAAAGGTAGTAAAAAGCAGTTACAAAATACTTACTATTCAGGTAGCACAAGAAACATGCAGAACAGGCAAAACAGTAGAATTGCCAGACACCACCCCTGCCTCAGTTTTTCTTCTTTTCTCTCTCCCTATCCTCACGCAGTCTCCTTATTCTGCATCTTGTTTCTTCTCCTTTTTCTCCTCATTTCTAAAGTGGCTCGAGGGGAAAACATTAAAACCCCTAACTTTTGTGACTTCCATTACCCTTAGAATCATAGAAAAAGCAGGGTAGAAGGGACCCTTAGAGGTCATCCATTCTGACCCCCTGCTTGAGGCAGGATCATACCTATCCAAACCATACCATATAAATCCTCATATAATCTATTACTAAAACTATCTTTTGTCAGGTGACTGCCCGATCAGCCTCACCAGATGATCAAAGCCCCCATCAGAGGTTTCATTATTTAGTTACCTACCTCCTGGAGTTCAGACGTAAAAGCCTGTTTTGTCCTGGGCAGTAGCTAATTTCTTGTCCAACAGAGATTCCTTGTGAATAAAGGCCCACCAAAGTTTATCAGTGTTCCCTGACTAGTCCTGTGTCACCATCCATTGGAATCTCACTCCCAGATGGAAGGACAAAAAAAGCCCAGAGGGGCATAAAAACTCCACATTCAAAACATTGAATTCACAATATAATACAAATATACAGAGTTGCTAGGATCAGACTTGAACAGAGTCATACTGTTGTTATTGGGGTTTTTTTGCCTAGGGCCTTCTATGCCGGTCAGAGCCCAATTTTGATCAGCACTGTACAGGCACATATTACAATACAACCCTTGCTTTCCTTATTCAAATTCTTTATTCTTTAATTATGGAGCTGACTTAGGCTAATGTTTTGCCTTTCTTTTCACCATAGTAAAGAAAACATCTTATCTATAACCCGAATTCTGAAAACAGGGAGGATATGTTAGGCCAAACGCTTACTGGTCCATAAGATCTAGCATGGAATGTGTTACTGTTTCCTGTCGTAGGTATCCCATTGAAACAATCTTCTCTGAGGAAAAAGAATCAGAGCCAATGCTTTCTGCCTATTCCCTTGTGGGCGTGGGTGTTGGGGAAGTATTCAACTATTGCCAAAATTTGGCTTCCAGACTGGCTTATGTTTCCAGTTTCTTCCTCAATGACATTTATCTTTTATACATTCTAGCTGTCTATTAAACCAAGACTACTGTTGGGTAAAACTCAAGATCAAGTAATCTGGTCACCACCACTCAAAGCAAAGGGTGTATCTCCATGAGTGGGAACATGCATTTCTCTGGGGACAAACAGCAGTGGCACAAAATGTGCAGTTGCTACTTACCCCTAAGGAGCACCTGTGCCACTTATTCCCAGGGAATGCTGTGCATGCGTGCTTTGGTGCACAGCATGTTGCCACAGATGGTTGCCCCAGCACCTGGACTGGCGCCAGCAGTCTTAACTTGGGCCCTGGGAGCCTCCTGGGGCTGCAACTGCAGCAATCCAGCAGCAGGGAGTGTGACTCCGGCCAGCCAGGCTCTGGGTTCAGGTGGTGCATGCTGCCACCATGTGCACCACCCTACTTTATTTAGGCATGATTTTTTTGATACCGGGATTTCCGAATGTCAAAAAAAATCCCCATGCTACAAATTTGCAGCATGGGGAATGCCTGTATGTGTGGTGCATGTAGTGTGTAGCACCGCAGACCTGTCTGATAGCATGGAAGTGAAGCATGCGTGTGCTCGTCTGCATGTGCACACTCATCTGGATGTGCACAAGGAGTCCATAAAAAAGGATACAAAACAACTTAGTAAACTAGGCAATATATGAGACCTTTATGCTCGATATATAGAATGTATCTAATAACTGCATATTCAAAATGATGATGAATGAAGCTGCAGAATGAAGTCTAATTCTCCTTACATCTAGGCAGAGAGTAAGCCAAAGTTATTTGTGATTTTACCTTTTTTAACCAAACCCCATAGCTAGTCTAGAGGCATTTCTTTTTATACACTCATTCTTGTTTCTCATTACTTCCCTACCTCCTCCCCTTGTATTTTATAACCCTGTGCCAGCTCAGAGAGTCTGGGGAACACTGTTTTACATGCACCACTGCATGGACAGATAGGAAGCTTTACCAAGGTCGACAGATGCTAACCTATACGTGGAAGACAAGTTACTGTAACGTCCTAGTTCAGCAAACAATTATTCTTCCATGCTATCAGTTTGGGCAACATCAAAATGGCAATAAAAAGTGCATTTTCCACTAGAAAAAGACAACAGTAACAGTACATATATATCTCCTTCCATTATCTGCACAAAATTTAGTAATATATGGCACCAAAAGACCCTTGATACTTTCACTGGTTAGTCACTCTAACCCATCACTTAATAGGGCCTTTTGTGCATAGAAATATTTTTCATTCAGCTCTTCTATTTTACGATATAGTGCTGGCTGTATAACAGTAAAATAAAAAAAACCCAAAAAACCTCTCAGGACAAATATTTTCAATTGCTGCTTGTTTTGTTTTCCAAAAATTCACCATTATTTCTGCAAATCCCTATTAAAAGCAGTTTTTATGAGACAATAAACACACTAGGGCTCCTCTATTAATCATCATTGTGTACCTTAAAATGCTCACACAAACAATGTCACAGAGGCATTACTGATTGATCATTTGCTTGCTCTCTCCCCCTCTCATTCTATTTAAGAAGATTGTACTAATACAGCAACGAACGGTTTGCTCTAGATCTTGTTCAGTTTTGCTGAGTGCTGGGAGAAAGAAAAAAAGTCAAAGCTCCTGGCTTGTCATTTGCACAGTTCAACTTCTCACTGTATCTACTTAGATCAGCAGCTTCTCAAACCAATTAAAGCAAGGAATTCTGGGACAGACATACTCTACATGACAAAGTAGTCATCTCTAGACTGTGGCACTGTATTAAAATTGTTTATTGAAAGCTACTGAACCTCACTCTGGTATGAAGGGCAATTCAGAGTCAGCAATGTGAAAAGAAAATCAGACCATTTCCCACCCCCCCCCTTTTTTTTTTTTTTTTTTTGCTAAATCCTGCAATCTCAGTGGATTCATACAGAGCTTTTAGGAAAGTGCACATGCTTACCCCACAGCCCAGTCCACTGCATGGTTCACATTGGATTTTTCTCTCTCCTGGCTCAGGAAGCAAGCCAGCCCCACATCCTGGAACTGGGCACAGCACTCCACCCATCTGCAGCACACACTCTTCTGCCCCATAGCGTTGGTAGCGGTTATACTGCACAACAAAACACAGGTATTAAAGTTCTTAGAGCAGGTTAAAAAAAATCCTAAAAGTTTATGTTCTAATTTATCAGTTTTGATATTTCCTTTTACCCAGTAACTTGAGGTTATTTATCAGATGCTTGGGATTCCAAAATGTTGCTGCACTGTTTCAGTAAACCAGATAAATGCTACCATGCTTCATTCCACATTAGATGAATCACACTCTGAAATGTTGTTATCCTTGTCATTACTGGGAAGAGGCATGTGATATTACAAGCTCAGCAATGTGTGATTATTCTGTTAAAGCATTCTTAATCTGTGCGCATATTACCACCACATAATTTCAGTAGATGCACTATACAAAATGGGGGAAAACAATCTAAATCAAAGGGAGGAAAAATTATGGAATCGGAGGTAAAAATATTGACAGCAGCTTCACAGGTAAATGGTATTTTAAAAAAATACCAGACAAACTGAATCACAAAATGTTCCTCGGATTACATCATTTATATTAAAATCCCATATAGGATTTTTCCTGTGGCTCTCACAGTGGATGTGTCCACATCTTCATTAATGTGCCTTAGATAATGCACATTTAGTTTAGTACTTCCTTAATAAAGTACTAACTAAAGGTACTGTGCAGCAGAGCTGGTGAATCGTTATTTAGTGATGCTTACTATGCATTAGCCTAATAACACTGTGCAGTAGGTTATTAGCACGGTTTTTGCCATGATACGCTACTGCGCAGTGTTATTAGGCTAATGTGCAGCAAGCGTCTCATGTTGATGTGTCCATTGTGATCTAACTGCTGCACAGTGAAGTTAGTAGCTTCTCACCACACATAAGAACTAGGAGAGCATGTCTATTTTACAAATGGAGACATAAATAGATTACATGACTTCTCCAAGTTTACATACAAAGTCTGTCAAAATCAGAACCAGAACCCAGACCTGTTGATTGTTGTATTATGAATAACTGAAGTTTTTGCTTTGTGGTAGTTCTGAAATAGTGAAAAAACTTTCAGGTCAAACAAACTAAAATATTTCCAAATATGCAGTAAGTCAAGAAACTCATTTGTGCAGGGCCATATATAATATTCTAAGTGGGATATTACCAATATCTTGTAAATTAGTACTAATCCTTCCTTGTCTCTAGAAAATACACAACTGAATACAATCTATAATGAAATTATTCCGTCTTTTATAGTTTCATCACACGGTTATCCTATTATTGATGAACACACCCAGGTCCCTTTTTTCCCTTAGTTTCCTTAGTTGTCAGTCTGTGAATACACACCATGTAGAAAAAGTTCTTGTCATTGTTCTCTAAGCACATGATTTTTCACTGTATACTATTAAATTTCATACTATTTCTATTGCTCTATATCACAAGGTTGTTTAATGCTTCCTCTGTAATAATCTGGTCTTCTGCATTAACAAAACTTCACAGATTTATGTTGTTCACAAATTTTACAAGCACACATGTAGCTCTTGCATCTAGGTCACTAATGAAAATGTTAAACAGGATAGCTCCCAAGACCAATCCCTGAGAAACACTACTAAAAAACTCTCTCCAGTCTAATAACTGATTGTTCAACAGAACCTCTTGTAGTCTCATTAGTCACCTTTCTCCACCTTACAATTATGTTATTCATCCCCATTTTCTCCATTTCAGATAATAATTTCCCATGAGGCATAGTATCAAATGCTTTGCTTAAATCTCGATAGATTAGATCCATTGCATTGCCCTTATCTGTGAAGTCAGTTATCTTATCATAGAAGGATATTATATTGGTCTGACATGATCTTCCCTAGATAAACCATATTGTGTTCTTCTGTCCCTTTTTTGTTTACCTCCATATCCTTGATTATTCTTTCCTTCAATATCTATTCAAAGCAACTGGGAAATATTGAAGTTAAGCTAACTGGTTGGCAGTTACCTGGTCAGTTTTTCTCCCCTTTTGTAATAGAGGCACTATGTTTGCTATTTTCCAATGACATGGTACAATCCCAGGATTAACAGATTCTTTGAAAGCCCATGTTCTATTCCCTGTGTCAGTTCCTTCAATATTCTGGAACAGAGATTATCTAGGCCAAGCGTGGGCAAAATACAGCCTGGGGGCTGGATCTGGCCTACCAGGGAATTTCATCTGGACTGTGGGCACCCACTAATTAATTGTACCCTGACAACACATGTGCTTCCTTTCACACTCATGCATGGAAGGGCCTGATCCAGCCAGCATGGAGCTTCCAGGAGGGGCTGTTGCTGCCACTGCTGCAGCTGTTGGGAGACTGCTTGACTTCCCCAGCGTCCAGCAGCTCCTTCTCATCTTTCTGCTGCAGCACTCACTCCGGGCAGTAGGTAGGGAAGTGGCAGGGGTGGGAGCAGAGTGCCTTGCAGCAGGGGGCAGCTATAGCTGGGCAGGGGCAGGGGCAGGGAGCATGGGGCTGGGGCTAGGGCTGGTGGGAACACAGAGCCCATGCCCAGGGGGGCAAGGGAAGCATGCAACTCAGGTGGGCAGGGTATGGGGACCCCCTACACGCTCCCCCCCCATGGCAAACAGCCCTCACGGCTGGCAGCAGCAGCAGAAGCAGGTGGCGGGCCCTGGGGACACTCTTGGCCTGCACAAGTGCTGTTGTCCAGTGGCACATGGCTCTGGCCAGAACTGCACATGGTGGCAAGGAGCACAGCCAAGCTGGTCCACCTTTATTGCATGCTCCCTCCCCCGCCCCCACAGTGCATGTGCAGCTCCTGACACTCACACGCCACTGCGGGGAAATCCAGCATGATGGAGCCAGCTACTTCAGTTGCTGGGACTTCACCAGAATTGTAGAGGAGCTCCACCCCCTGCTTCTGTGGCAACAGGGAACAGGGAAGGCAACCAGCTCCATCACACAGGGCTCCCCCCCAAAGTGGTGCAGAAGTACTGGGAGCTGCACATGCACCACGGGAGCACCATGTGATAGAGGTGGGCTGGCTTGGCTGTGCTTCTTGCTGTTATGTGCAGCTCTGACCGGAGCCACATGTTGCTGGGTGGCATAGGCCATGAGTGCCCCGGGGGTCTGCCACCTCTTGCTGCTGCCGCCAGTGGTGAGGGCTGTGCACTATGTGGGGGAATGTGTGTGGGGGGGGTCCCCACCCCCCAACCCCTCCACACCCCCCACAAACCACCAGGACTAGTTCGTGAAAAGGGAAAAGGGGTCGGCTCCCAGGGTGTGACCAGGACCCGTATCCTTCAGGAACTCCTTTCACAGTTCCTCACTGCCCCCTTCCAAGGGGTCTCCTTCCCTGTGTGAAACCCTTGCCTGATAATTCATGATTCTGGGGCCATGAAGGGGGATCAGCGCTCTTGCACCTGAACTTCTTGCTGCTGAGCCTCTCAGGCTCCGCCTCCGTCCCAGCTGCCTGTCTGCTAGTGGCTCTGAGGAGCCATGTGCTCCTGGAGGCTACTGCACTCTCGCTGGGGTTGGAGGCTCAGACTGCCTCATGCGATGCCAGGGCTCAGTTCACTCTGGGACCCTTCCTGCAAGCGAGGTCATACCCATGCCCTGGCCCTGTGCCAGGAGTTAGAGACCCAAGCTACCGCTATCGGCTCCTAGGGTCGAGGTTCCACTGTGCACCAAGGCCCTGGCCACTTGCCAGGGGTTGCAAAGCCTTACCACCTTACCTCTCACAGCTCCCAGGATCCAGCTCTGTGCAGCGGCGCCTGCACTCCCCCCTGGCCGCACACCTGGGGTTGCAAATCTGAGCCCCTTGCTTCCAAGGTCTGGCTCTGTGCAGCACTGAATCCTCATGTGCCGCTCTGCACACCATGTACTGGAGCCAGAGCTGACCTCTGCTCCTCCGCCACCATGGGCAGTCTTCTGGAGCTCTTCAGAGCCACAGGAACTGTCCTGCTGGGCAGCTCTTCCCAGCTCTGCTCCTTTTTGTCCCTCGGCATGTCTCTCCTTGAGCTGGGCATGCGGCTCTTTATATATTCTTCAGGGCTCCACCCCTGAAGTCTTCTGGATCTAACAGTGTTGCAGTTTACAGTCAGTTCTGGGAAGCTCCAATCCCACTCCCCTCAGGAAAGGGGCGTGACTTCACTCTTGCTGCCTCCTGATTAGTGGATGGGCTCCACCAATCAAAACAGTAGAATCTCAAGCCTGGGATTCAACCCAAGCTCTGAAAGGTAAGCCTGCTACCCATGTTTTAAGAGATGCTGAAAAAAACGGGTATAGAAGAGAGCCACAAATATGATTCAAGGGCAGGGGGAAAAGGTCTTGCAGTAAAACATTTTACAAGCTCTGTTTACTTTCCCCAAAAGAAGAGGTGATTTGATTATGATGTTTCAGTACCTTAATGGGCAGGAAAGAGATTGGGTAGTTCTAGGTTTCTACTCTAGCAAAGAAAAGCATAACAGGAAGTGATGACTGGATGCTGAAGCCAGACAAATTTTAAATTGGAAATAAGGCACATTTTTAACAGCAAGGAAAATAATGAATTCTTCATCTTGTAACATCTTGAGATCAAGATGTCATATTTCTCTTGAAGGAAGCATCTTAGTCAAATAGAAGTTATGAAGCTCTATATAGGGATTGCAGAAATAAATGCTATGACCTGTGAGATGGGTTAGATAACCTCCTGGTCCCTTCTGGTTTTAAAATCTACAGTATTGAATCTTTAGGAAGCAGAATTTTTACTGGCTTAAGAGAAAACTTGAAGGCAACAGGACAATACTATATTAGACTTGGAGACAGGGGATGGCTACTGTAGCTTGGATTATGACACAGTTAAAAGAACCCATATTTCAATGTACACCAAGTTACTCCAGAACTGGGGGCTCAGACAGAAGTGCAGCTCTGTACTGTAAATAAGAACACTTTGCAGGAAGCGGTCTGAGTTACAATCCCCCAGAACAAACAGAAGCTCACTGTTGGTTCCAGGGGAGAAGGCAATCTAGCTGTTGGCTGTGATTCTTCACCTCGATTCTCCTAGCAATGGCTGCTCCTCCCTGCCAGCTCCGGCTGTTTTCAGAATGGGAGGGGAGAAAGAGGGTTTTTTGTTTGTTGTTAGGGCTCCACCCCTGAAGTCTTCTGGATCTGACAGTGTTGCAGTTTACAGTCAGGTCTGGGAAGCTCCAATCCCACTCCCCTCAGGAAAGGGGCGTGACTTCACTCTTCTTGCTGCCTCCTGATTAGTGGATGGGCTCCACCAATCAAAACAGTAGAATCTCAAGCCTGGGACTCAACCCAAGCTCTGAAAGGTAAGCCTGCTACCCATGTTTTAAGAGATGCTGAAAAAAACGGGTATAGAAGAGAGCCACAAATATGATTCAAGGGCAGGGGGAAAAGGTCTTGCAGCCCACCAGACACACACACCTACCCACAACCACACCCCACACACTCCTCCACACACACTATGCAAGGGTAAGACTTTATTTTTTAACTATTATGCAGTCACCTCTATGTACACTACACAAACACAAATCATGATACAAAATAATTTTTGAAATAAAATTAAAATATATAATAGTAGGTGTTTGACTTTTAGTGGATAATTTGGGGGTTTTCTGGTTTGAAGATGGCAACCCCCCCACTCCCAAAAGGCATACTTCTGTGGGCAAGGGGAGGGACTTCCCGTGACAAACATCAGGGGTTAGGGGCAGGACTTTTGGTGCCAACATGGTGACCAGGGGGTGGAACACCTGTCAAGGGGTGGGGCTACCCTTATGGCCTTCGACAGCTCACCAAAACTCATTAAGCTGAACTCCAGCCAAAATAATTGCCCATCCCAATCTAGACCCTCAGGTAATGTTACAGTAGGCAATCTGAGTTTTGCTTTCACCTCAGATATGGGAATTTTTATTACCATATCTTCCTTCTTATTTGGTATTCCAAAATTATCTTCAGATATACATTTGCATCCCTATTGAAGATTGAGACAAAGTATTCATTTAATACTTAACCCATATCTAAATTATTTTCAATCTCTGTCCCATCTTCAGTGTAACTTATAATGGTCCCACTTCTTCTCTCCTAGTTCTCTTTTGGCTCATATGACCAAAGAACCTTTGATCAATCATTATATTTTTATTTACAAAGTCCAACATACCTGACCAGAGACAATCTCCCTTAACTTCAGCACTCTTTGAACTCTGAAAGATCTCTCTCCTTAGAAAGTATTTCTGGTAGATTCTAAGCTTATTCTTAATGGTGTATTTGAGATGACCATTTATCTAAGTAGGTCTGTAGCCCTTCTCTACCAATTTTTCCTCTTCCTTGGGAAGCAAGTTACAGATAGTGATTTCAATTTGGACTTAGAGAGCGAGTTTGACTCCACAACCTGGTGCTTGGGGTAGTTGACTAGTCCCTGCTCCAAAAGAATATTTGTCCTGATCAAAAATACAGAAAAAAAAAAAGGCATCAAAATGTTGAGTATGGAAAAAATCCTACTGGTTATAGTGCTAAGTGGCATGTGTTAATTATGAGTTCTGAATGCACTTTGAATGACTTCTCATTTCCCAAGCATAGACAAACCTTAAGGGAGCCTATCAGAAGGAGGCATTAGAAATTTAGCTTAGTAAACTGGATCCAAAGTGCCTAATATATTTATGTGACCATCCTGACATATTCAGATTGGGCAGAATTCATTTTTTTAAGACTTAAGATTCTAGCTCTTTCAGCTGTGGATAAAAATAAAAATTGAGAGTAAACTACTCTAGTGTTGATTTCTTGAACATGAGGAGACCCTGAAAAATAGCTCAGACAGATGTGAACCCCGAATATTCTGGAAAAATCATATTGACATGTCCATTACAATGTTAATACTTCAATATCAATATTGCCTATTGCATTGCCTATGATTTTAGTGGGTGAATTGGGGAAGGGAAGTTCAGAGGGACAGAAACTGGGAATATGCAACTACAAGGAAGAGCAGGAAAGACACAAAAAGACAGGGAAGAGAAAGTAAATGGAGAAAGGAAGGTAGGGAAGGAAGATAAATAAAATAGAAATAATAGTAAATAAAATAGAAATAACAGTAGCCCAGACAGCAGGCATCTTTTCCAAATGAGTGATACTACATGTGGCAATAAGCTATGTAATAATATTAATGAAAGGTTCAGTTACTAGATAAAGGAAAAATGCCACCCAAGAACTATGATAAACCTCTTATTCATGTCCATTGTCCTTTCACAGAGGATGAAGGGGCAGTAAAGTCCTAAAATAATGCCCATGTCCATATACTGCAGGGACAAAAAAAATACTGTCCCTCTCCTATGAATGAGGTTGCTGCTTCCAAATAAGATGGAAGCATATGTCATGTCAGGACTAGAAACCTAATGCGCCTGGCAGCGCTGCTCTCAAAACAGGCCGACCTGCTCCACATGGGCTGACACTAGAACCAAAAGCATCATGGCAGTAGTAGCAAGCTAACTGCCACCGTTATTTGGCAGTGATAGTTCACTTGCCCAGTGGTGCCTTAAGGTGTGGGCATAGGTCTTGTCTTTATGGTCTGAAAGGGACCCAAGACCGAGTAGGCAGTTCCAAAAGAAGCCGTGAACGACATGTGCCTCTTCCACAGGGGGTCAACGTTTAGGGGAACAAAAGGAAGAGAAAACCAAAGCACAAGAACTCATATACAGCAAAATTTCAAATAAACAATTCAACCCCTATGAGAATTGGTCACCTGAACACACCCAGGCCTCCAAAATCCTTAAAACAGCCAGGACCTGCTAGCACCAGTGGATACAGAAGCTACATTGTTTCCAGTTCAAGAGGAGAGCAACTTTGTTGGAGGGCGCTGTTGCTAACACATAGGGTGTCTGCAGTCTAGGCATGGTGTCAGTTTAACACAGACACTAGAAGGGCAGGAAGACAGATAAATTACAACAACTCACAGCCAGAAACCCACATGTTGTTTTTAGCCATTGCTGTATCTGATACAATATAAGCCCTCAGTATAGTATGATTTGTCCCACTCTAAGGGCCTGGAGCAGCTTGATTTTGGGCAGCTCCTGGAGGTCTTAATACCTGGACTGTCCACACATTAACACGTGAATCTGGTTTTAAGCACTTGCTTTGACACCACTCCAGAGCAGAATTCTCTCTGATCTGGGTTACCCAGATCGTGTTGCACTAAAGTGTAGTAACTCTGGGTTACACCTTAGTGTAAACACCCTACCCGCCCTCTTTCTCCTGCTGGCCCAGATCAGGCCCACTGTCCTCCACAGCACCCCCAAATCCCCCTCACTACCCGTGCCCCCCCTAACCCCCACTAACTTGTGGCTGCTGCACTGTCTCCACCGGGAAGCAGGTAGGGAAGGGTTAAACTTTCTGCCTGGCCACTGGGGCTGCTGCTGCTGCTCTTTAGGGCAGAAAAACAGCAGTTCAGCAGCAGTGGTGGGTAGGCAGGCAGGTAAATCCTTCCCTGCCTGCTCCCTTAGGACAGACAGCACAGGTAGCCACAAATAAGTAATGCCCTGGGGGTGGGGGAGGCAGGGAGCAGGGAGAAATCCTGTGGGGCAGAGGGGGAGCTCCAGGGGCAGGAGAGGGGAACCAAGGGAGTCCTGGGGGACAGGCAGAAGGGGGGAAGCCCAGAATAGGGGGGATGGGGGAGGGACAATTATTACCTTTCAGTTCTCCAGGTCCCTGCTAGCACAAATGTGTGACTGCTCCAAACTCAAGCTAGCACTAAGACCAATCAACATTTGTGTGGCTCACAGCGTAAGGTGTAACGAGACCCTAAATATTAGCATTGTTTTATCTTACCCTGTCTTCACATTGGGATTAGTCAAACTGGTACCCATCCTGATGCAGCCTTCACTTAGGTCTGCTGCACTGGAACAGTTGTGAACAAGCCCAAGTGTATATCAGCCTCAGGCTTGCCTATGAACCTGGCCCATTGTTTGGGAAATAAATGAAGGCACGTGGTTCTGATACAGAGAGAAAAACAAAAAGGCAAGGGAGGAAAGAAACTGTATGAATTTCTTCAATAGATCAGCACGTGACTAGGTGAGTTGAGGATGCACAAAAATCATAGAATATTGTTAAATACTCATGAAAATATTTAGTGTTTCTTAAATTTCTGCCCAATTACTACTCATGAAAGCAGGCAAACAAAACACCATGGAAAATGGATCAATGGGTGAAAACTCTTATATGAATGCAAAAGAACATTAATTTATAAATGCAAGGACTCCCATGCATAGCTTGTGGATTCAATTCCAGGTCTGTTGTACTCCTTCCTGGGATTGTAGGGGGTAGTAACATTTTTTGTTACACTGCATTTTTTGTTAGAACTATGAATGTATTACTTAATATCTATGGTTAAAAATGTGCTATACCCTGCTTTACAAAATCTTTACCAATAAAAGTTGGAAAACACTGATAAAAATACATCTCTCTCTCTCTCTCTCTATATATATATATGTATATCACTAAAGGGGAAGAAAACTCTTAACTGTTTTAATTAAGAATACAGGTCTCCAGTTGGGCATTAGGTTTTTATCTCCCGACAGCCATCTTAATGGAAAGAAGTCGGGGCGCCCATATTTAGCAAAGTATAGAAGGCATGTGTCTGCCAGGTCTCCTTGAATGCAGGGGCTCACTGAGGCAACCACTATTTTTCAGTGTTTGACATCATTATGCATGAACCCAGGGTAACAGGATAAATATTTAATGCTGAAATCTATCAATTTTCAACTAAGTTTGTGATCCTTGCACTAAATATATGCTGAGTGCTCCAAGTCATTCTGCTGGCCTTGAACAGCAATGCTGGTAATCACAGCTGCAAAACTCTCTGCTGACCTAATTTTTCTTTAGAGCACAGAGAAGACCTGAAGGTGAGGAGGAAGATTGTCTTACCCTGTTAAAAGGTAACATTCAGTTGTGCTGAATGTTTGATTGTTAGTAGCTTCTTATTATAGAGACAAATACCAGTGACTCTGTAGCAGAGGATCTGCCAGCATTTCCATTATAAATCCTCAGATGAAAAAAGAAAATGCTTTCCAGTCTCAAACATGGCATAAAAAGGCCCAGCAAAATTCCTTCTGTTCCCCTTTTAAAGGATTTTTTTCACCAATACACACACACACACACACACACACACGATCAGTTCTTACTTCGTAACTTATAGGCAGGAAAATTGATTAATTGTGGGGAAAAGTCATATTTTGTCCAAGGATTTGACATTTTCTACTGGTTCAGTACAGAAATCATGCCAAATCATTATACAATTACAGCCCTGTCAAGGGTGATTTTTGCACTATAAAAGCCAAACAAAAGGATCAATCTGAAAACAGAGAAGATCCTACTAAATGCATTTGCACATTTCACTATCTAGTCACAAACCTGTCTCTTACATTCTGAGCTCAGGTACATTTACAAGATGCCAATTTTTTCTTTTGTGTCTATGCATTAGATCAGTTAAAGCCCCAGCCAGCCACTGAAAGTAACGGTAGATAATCTGTACTTGTGTATTGCCATGACCAAAGTACACTATATTCTGATATAGCAGTGGTTCTCTACCTTTTAGATTCGTACTCCTTCGCACTCAAGACACCCCTTGGAAAATGCCAGCTCTTATCTTTGGCACAATTTTTGACAACAGAAAAAACACAGAGCTATTCTTCTGTTGCAAAGAAAGACTACAACAGGTCAGAAACATTTGGACACTGTGGAATCCTATTTGAAATCTCTACGTTTACCATTATTTTGTAAATCATATTTGCATATCTAACATTGTGTGGTACCCTGCAGCATCCTTGAAAGGATCTCAAAACACTCGAGTGCTGCAGCACCTTGGTTGAGAATCATTATGATATAGACTATATTCTATGGCTCTGGGACAAATGATCACACTTTATATTAAGGGCACACATAAATAATTTATAATGAATTAATAAATGTTTAACAGGTTTTTAATCAATTGCTATAGGATTCAACACACTGCATATAGTCAAGGATTGTAACTATAACACCTACTAGCTGATGTGCTATAACTATGTATAAACAAACATATAGGCCATGTCTCTACAAGAGGAAATGTGCATTTCCCTGGGGACAAATAGCAGCGGCATACCTTGTGCCACTGCTACTTGTCCTCGGGGAACACCTGTGCCATGCGCACTCTGGCACATGACAGGTTATTCTGGGTGGAGTAGGGAAGGCTGGGGCCAGCAACTGTGCTGGCCCCAGCAACCTTACCTGAAGTCCTAGGGGCTTCAGGGAGATGCAGTCATGGTGCTCCTGCAGCAGGGCGGCTGGCCAGACTTTGGTTTTGACCAGTGTATGCTGCTGCCACCTGCGCCACTCTGCTTTTTTTTAGCGAGTTTTTTTGACCTTGGGATTTCCTGAGGTCAAGAAAACCCCCAGTGCTGCAAAGCAACAGCACAGGAAATGCCTGCACATGCAGTGTGTAGCACTGCGCTCGTCTAGACTCAGCCATAATGTCCAGGCCTGTTACATATTTACGAGAGGTAAACACTGCAAAATTACCTAACTTAGGAGTCTCTGTCCAATTTCCAGTACAGCCTTTAAGGACAGATTTTTAAAAGTACGCAGGCACTTAACTATTATCTATTTTAATAGGCCAGCCACTCTGCAATAGGCCATAAGTCACCTGACCTAACTTGCTTTTCAAAATAGGATTTCAGCATCTCACTCACTTAAGAACTAGCATCTTCAATATCTAACATCTATGAAACACTTGCTATTATACTATTTATATCTATATCCTTAATAAATAATTGAACAAATAATTTTATTCTATATAAGTGTGTAGGATAAAAATATCATTATTGTTTTTGGGACAAGGTACTTCAGAAAATCAACGGGTCCAATAGATGGGGCAGTTGCCTGGACTTGGGCTGAAAACACCTGGTATCAGTGCCTGGCTCCTTCATATTTTCCCCTTGTGATTTCACGTATGCTATTTAATTTAACTGAATGCACTTCAGTTTCCTATCAGTAAAGATGGGATAGTGCTTACCAACTTCACAATAATTTTGTGCGTATAACATTGATTGACAATGGTGAGGTCACCAGGTACTATGGTGAGGAGGGCAAAGTAAGTTGACAAAAATTAAAGTTAGGCCAAAGAATCATTTAGTAATGGCACCTCACACTAAAGGAATCTACTACCTGCCATCAACTGCTATTAGAAGCCATTCACTATGTTGTGGAAAAAATGTTTTAAAATACACTAAAAATGAATTAATTTTAAATGACTAAAACCTGTTAAAGTCATGGCCGTTATTTGCCCAAAATTGTTTGATGAATTTGCTACAAATTCATGAATAGTTTAACTGAAACCTGCACTTTTTGTTTAAGAAAATACTCAACTGGAAACATTTTGCCCATCTCCACTATGGTATTTCTACCACAACATGAGGTTGGAGCATGACAGGTTGACATGCAGTGTACTGTGTAACCTACAGATGAAGAATGACACACAGATAAAGACAGGATGTTCATGACATACATTTTCCTTCCCTTAAATCTCATTCTTTTGTGGGATGTATGCGGGACTCAGTAGTTCCAGGTTTCCTAGCCACCATTCATTCTTCTCTCAAATTAGTGTAAATGAGGAATAAAGCTATTGAAATTCTTCATTTTACATTAGTAGAAAACTGATATAAGTGGAAAGAGCATCTGCTTACCTGTGTTTAAGATGGGGATATTAAATAGGCCTCAAAGTAGATGTACGAAACCACTGAGAAACATATGTTATGAAAATGTTGCTCTGTTATTTAATTTGTACATCTCTTGTAACATTCCTTGTGCTACTTTAATTCTTCTTTAAACCCCCCCCCCCAGAAAAACACCATAGTACATTTCCTTTTCTTTCTTCAGATCTAAAAACATCTGTTTGACAGTATGACTCCCAGGGAACTCCAGGCAAAAGTTAATAGATGCAAAGCCAGAATTTCTAATCTTTAAAAGGTAATTTGATTACTTGTTTCTTTTAACTGCATGTATGGATCTCAGAGGGGAAAAAAATCTACTTTCTGGAGTCAGATTGGGTTTACTGCTCCTATAAATCAAATAACCATCTGTGTGCTTTCAAATTAAATTTCAGAGGCTATTAGTCCATAATGTGGACTAAGCACTTTAAGTAATTTTTTCATATTTCTATAATATATATCAATAATTTTACATAATGCAATTACTTGATACCCAGAGCAAAAATAGCAGCATACATTTACACTAATGCAAATACTTGCAAAAGCTATGTGTGGTATGTAAGCAGAATACTATATTGGAAAAGAAGGATTAAGTGACATGCATACAGAAAGATATGATGTATTAGAATTCAGGAGTTCCTGGCTCCTATTCCACTGTGTAGATCACAAAACTGTACTGCCACTTGACAACTCCTGTGCTGTTCGCTTGCTTTGTTGGCTGGTGAGTGGGGTGGGAAGGGCAAAGTCAAGGAATCATCTCCTCCCTATTACCTTTAAGGTATGACGCATACTGAAGTGCTGAGCAGCACAAACGACACATGCCCCCAGAGGCTGGGGGGGCATGGCGACCACCCGTTGGCAGTGGTGGCGGAGGCATGACAGCAGCAAGCGGGGAACTCTAGCAGATGGCTGTGGCTGTGTCAGCAGCAGGGTTGGGGGCGGGGATGGTGAGTGCCAACTGGTGGCTGGCAAACACCCACAGATGCTGCTGGCAGCAGCGACCGCCCGCAGATGCTGCCAGCAGTGTCAGTGGCTGGAAGGGGGGCGGTGGCAAGTGGCACCTGCCCAGAAGCACCGCTAGCAGTATCGACAGTGCTTCTTTCAGGGGGTGCACCACCAATCTCAGGGGGTGCATATGCACCCGCAATCACCCCCTATGTGTTGCCAATGCTGAGCAGGAAGGGGATTATCCTTTGGGTGAAAAGGGCTAGAATATGCCTGGATCTTAAGGGCCAAACAATGCTAGATACGGTACCTTAGGCTCTCCCTTCAGCTGTGGACAAGCATAAAGACCAAAATGAACGTGACTTTAGATGCAAGAAATTATTTCAGATTAGAAACCCACAGTGAGGCCTGCATAACAAGGATCCCAAGATTCAGTTAGGCTTAGTGGATGAAAACTAATGTAAGAAAAAAAAAATGAACAAGGTGCAAGATGAAGGAGAAGGGGGAAACTGTTCCAGCCTTACACATGAGAGAAAACATAAAGCTGAGAGTGAGAAAAGGAAATAAAATAAGCAAGAAGAAGAGAACTTTGGGAAGAACATAAGAGTTGAGAAGGTTTGTGAGGGACATGAAGCAAGTATAGAGGATGCAATACAATGTTAAACCTTGATTGTGAGGATGTAACAATCAACACAACATAGTCTAGAGTTGTGGCAGGAGGGGTGCCAATTTTGTTTTTTTTTCGGGGGGCGGGGACAAACACAGGATGGGGATGATGACAAATGGTAAGTATTTTGAACAATTGTGGTTTTAGTAATGTTGAAACTATTCACAAATGGAACCTGCATTTGCCAGATGTTAGATCCAGGTTTAATTCTCTTCTCTGCTGAGGATCTGAACCTGAATTCCAGTCTTCTATGAGGGTGCTCTAACCACCAGGATATTTGAGAGGTTTGCTCGCAATCCTAAACCTAGTAATACTACTCCTGTTTTAAAAAGTAATTAAATGTTCATTAAAGCAAAGACTAGAGCAATGTAGATGTTCTACCTCCCACATACAGGCTATGGAGTCATTCTTCTCTGATTCAATGGACATTAAATAGTCCATGAAAACTGGAACAACCCCAACAGGAAGGACTGAGAAGGATCTGCCTAAGGATATCTTAGTGCTAATCTTCACCTGAGAGGCAGGAGACTTTGGCCCCAGTCCCTGCTCTGACTCAGGCAGTGAGTAGAGTTCTAACCACCAGGATATAGCCTGAACTATGAAATAAGATGGTGGCATCAACTCCTCCTCCATTTGTTTTGTGACTAGTTTTTCACTGTTACCACTTTCCTTGAAAGTGCCTGAAAGCTACACATTTATCTCCATATCAAATCATAGAAAATTAGGGTTGAAAGGGACCTCAGGAGGTCATTTAGTCCAACCCCCAACTATATCATCCCAGCCAAGGCTTTATCTAGCCAGGTCTTAAAAACCTCCAAGGATAGAGAGTTCACAAGCTGTCTAGGTAACCTGTTCCAGTATTTTACTACCTTCTTTGTGACAAGGTTTTTCTTAATATCTAACCTACACTTTGCTTGCTGCAACTTGAGACCTCTGCTCCTTGTTCTGTCATCTGCCACCACTGAGAACAGTTTAGGCTCCATCCTCTTTGGAGCTACCCTTCAGGTAATTGAAGGCTGCTATTAAATCCCACCCTGTAGTCTTCTCTTCTCCAGACTAAATAAGCTCATAAACCCCTCCTCTCCAACCCTTTAAATTTATTTTGATCAAAACTGATTCCTCCCCTCCTATCATTTAGCTTTTCTGAATCAGAAAAATCAACTATTCTTACAGGTTAGGGACAACAGTTACACATAAACCGGTTTAAGTAATCAGAAACTGGTTTAAACCTGTAACAGAACAGAAGTTCAGTGCACATAAACCAGTTTCAAAATGGCTGAAACTGGTTTAAGATAAACCTGGTTGAATGTAATATCAGACTTAACTGATTTGGGTCAAACTGGTTTATGAAACTTCTGTCCCAGACCCCTTCCTTGTTCAAGTTAAAACAGACTCCCCACAGCATGCTTTCTAGCCCTGGGCTGTGCTGGGCTGTCTGCTCCAGCAGAGAAGGTTGAGGGGGGAGGGTTGGCAGAGACCCCCCCCTCCCCCAACCTAGGCAAACCCTGACTGGGGTCTGGGGCCAAGGAGGGGGGGGTTAAACTGCCCCTCCCCCAGTACAGACCTGTCCTGCCCTGCTAAACTTGCTAAAAGTTATGGTAGGCTGAGACTTTTTACTGCAAATCCCAGAGGCACCTAGAAGCAAGAAGAGGAAGTGATGAGCAACCCAGCAGAGTCCTGCAGTTGTGATGCTGGGCCACAAATGCCAGAGACCTTGGGGGCAGCAGGAAGAGAAACTGCCAGAAAGCCATTCTCTAGTGCCCCCTGGCTTCTGGCCTGAGCCACTGCAGGCCTGTGGCTGCATTTCCTGAATCAAAGATAAATGTATGTCCAGTTGTTTCTCAGGTTACTCTTTGCAGGTTAGAGATTAATCTGCAAAGACTGAATCAGTTCAGCTTCTGGCTTTTTGACTGTCTGTACTTAGCCACAGTGTACAGAAAGGAAGTAAAGGGTGGGGTCTAAAATGCTGGGGGTAATTCCTCTGTGGAGATGACTTTAACAGTGTTTTTTTGACAGATAGCTTGGAATAGCACAGAGAACTGTGAAGTCGGAGATAATAAAGTCCTGGAGGGACATCACAATATGTATATAAGATTCTAGCTATGAGTATAGTTAGGAAAACATACGTTTTGGAGTTATTAAAAAAGGAAGTGCCTAGATTTGGTAAGAAGAAAGGGAAGTCATTGATGATATGGAACTTAGACACTGGAAAAACTGTGGTGCAGTCAACGCTGACAGAAAAAGAATGTGGCAGGGATCTGTAGTTCAGATCAGTAGCTCAGTTTTAGACAGGCTGAATGCAGGGTGATGGTGACATATCCAAGAGGATTAGATAGCTAAGAGGCAGACAGATGTCTGGGACTGGAAAGATGAGCAGATGGGATTGAGAGGTGATTTAGGAGTCACTGGCACAGATGTTATAGTTGAAGCCAAGAGAATGGTTGTGGTCAACAAGGGGAAAGAGAAGACAACTATAATTAAGCTAACAGATAGTACTGGACTTAAATCTGCAGAGGAGATATAGCCTTGAGGATGAAAATACCGGCCAAACAAACAAAAAGACTTCACCATAACTTGGTCTCACTTATCTACTAGAATAATTTATCCAATTAATGTTATTTCTCTCTCTTCTGGTGAATTGTCCAGGAGCAAGGTACACTTTTCTCCAATGTACTTAACTGAGACTATTTGCTAAGAATGTGGATAATTTTTGGTCTGCACTTTGTTACAACTACTCAGTGTTTGTAATTCAAGCTTCAATCTTTCATTTGGTCCCAAAGTATGTTTTTGTTACGTGAGTGGGTGAACAGAATGTGTTAATGAGTTTTAAAAATTAATCTGACATTCTCTAATATATATTAAAATAACTGCTTGCACAGAAATTTGTACCTGAAAACTGATTCACTGGGATACTAGCTGGAAGCAAATGGGGAACAAATGCATTTGAGGCATTTTCCTTTCAAAAGCTGAATGAATGTTAACTGATTTCTGACTTCCTTGTCAAACACAGGTTATGTTAAAACTACCACTGCCCATAGCAAATGGTAGCTACCCATCAGTATACTTCCTTAGAATTCAAATAAGAGATAGGATAAGCTCTTCTTAGGATAAGTTTCCCCATTCATAAGGAAATATTGCTAAAGAATAGAGTGCCTCCCTCTATTATGTGCTTTGATTCCAAGGCTACAATATCCAAAACCTTTCTAAAGAAAAAGTCAGCAGTGATATGAATTCTAGGAACAGCAGATAGGAGAGATCTGTTAAAATTGATCATCCTCCTGTCAGAATTTCAAGAACCAGCCAATACGTTCTGCAAAGTTGTCAGAGCAGATAATATAGCAGAGAAGCCTAGCTATACATTACCAAGCAGTTTCTTTCTTTGCCACTAGCATGTCATGTTTTTGCTCTGGCCTGCTGGGGGCACTCAGGTACAGCAGGAGATTGCTTCTGCAGCATTTGTTTTCCTTTCCATCCATCAGACAGAGCTACTATTTTATACATGAATCACAATATTCCATTTAAACAATTAAACATTTCTTAAAATAAGGGTGGGGTGAAAAGGGAAGTTTCTTAGAGTCCTTAGGAAGCACCCATACAGTTCAATGCTAGTCATCTTGATGTGTTTATAGATTGTAATGTTTAGGTCTGAATCAAAGCTCTGGCTCTGTTATTTCTGGCTTTGGCTTGTTGCTGAATCACTTACCTAATACTGTATTGGGACACAGCCCATATGTGCTGCAACTTTAGCATATTTCTGTAAGCAGCATGTAATATCATTACTTGTGAACCCATTTCCTTTCTATCGCAGAGATAGGTTGCCTGGCAGGACAAATGGCTGATGCTGGAGACTGATGTTTTTACATTGTTTTGTTTTTCAGCTGTTCCTCAACTAATACATCTTTCCTTCCAATCTGGAGCATCTGTCATGTACCTATGAAGTGAAGTGGTTAGATAGAGGGCTGGACCTTATTTATTACACCAGGGGAAAATGAAGGATTATGAATGATGAAATCAAACTGCAAAGGAGAAAAAAAGCCACACAGCTAAAAATCTCAATCTTAACCTGCACACAAGGTTCTTTGGGTAGATGTGATATCTTTTATTAGACCAACTAAATACTTGGAAAAATTGTTCTTTGCAAACTTTCAGGCACAAATGCCCTTCTTCAGGCATAAGGAGAGTGACAGTGACATTGCAGTGATATATTCCCTTTCCTCAAGAACATTAGACTGGTTAACTAACTTTAAACTAGACTTATAATTGTTGCTCCAAGTCACCCACATGAAAGAAGTCATGACAGCAGGAGGTTGGAGGTGTGGAGGCCTATGACCAGCCAATCAGGGGTGGCTCGGCCATTTGACTTCATTTGGAAGTCTTTGGCAGCCAGCAGGGCATACTGGGAGGCATGCAAGAGCACCCCCAGGGGCAACGCATAGGGGGTGCACATGCACCTCCTGAGCATGGCAGTGCACCCCCTACAAAAAGGCACCGCTGACACTGTTGGTGGTGCCTGTGGGCAGTCACTGCTCGCCACCCTGCTGCCGATGCTGCCAGAGGCATCTGCATGAGGGC
>NW_005842011.1:811972-828852 GCF_000455745.1 Alligator sinensis | reverse complement strand
GGTGGTCCACAATCCCTGCTGGCCACTGCCGCTGCTGGTGGCGGCTGTGGGTGGTCACCACCTCTGCCCCTCCCCCCTCACTGCCGACAGTGCCAGTGGTGTCTGCGGGAACTCCCTACTCACCACTGCCACTGCACTCCCGCCGTTGCTGTGCTCCCCCAGCTACCAGGGACACACGCTGTTTATGGCACACCCCTGCTGGGCTCAGCCTGAACAGGCAGGCTCCGAGCCCCATCCCACCAAAGGGCTAATGTGTTCTGTTTGCTTCCAACCTAACCTTGAGCACTTCTGCCTCAAGCTTTTTGAATGCTGGTACTTAGCCAAAGGACCCTTCCTCAGTGCTAGGAAAGAAGCAAACACCGCTTGAGCTAAATAACAGAGAGAACAATGGCTTGTGTATGTAACTCTAGATGTAAATTTAAATAGTCACTTAGAGAAATGGAACAGGGCTGTAAAGCAGAAGCAAAGAGATGTTACCAGGAGTAGCTTCCAAACAAGAGAAGTGCAGTTGAATTCATAGCCTAATGATGCAGAAGAGCAAGACCATTCTAAAAGGAGAAGTGGTTGTTAGTACCTGTGGAGTGCATAAAGATTAGGAGAAACAGTACGCAGACCATTGTCTCTGTTTAGGCCATGTTTTTAGTGCCCGGTAAAGTTATGATTTTTTGTTTCCAGGCCACAACACCTGCTCAGGATAGCTATGGCCTCTTGGCCATAATGGCCCAAGAGAGGGCTATGACCACAGGGGCCTGTGTGTGTGGGGGGGGTGGGGGGGGCTCTGGTGGCTTTGGCTGCCCCTTCTCCCCCCACTTCGGGAGGGGCTTCTGTGTTTCTCCCAGGGCCTCAGACTCCAACACAGTCACATGGGGCTAGGGTGAGGCATACCATCATGTGTTGCATGGCATCCTCACATGGGGTTTCACTTGTCAGGAGAAGTGCTGGGAGGACTGGCTGTGGGTCCTGCAGGTCATGCTAGTACAGTAGCCACTGGGCTGGTACACACTCTGCACCTCTGAAAAGGGCACAATGGCATGTAACAGCACTTTCTCTGGAACAGTCATGGTCCCTGTGTGAGGAACCATGGCAGGGGGTCTCCCTGCATTTCCACCTCCTCCGGCGGGGTCCCCACAGGCAACTCCTCCAGAACATCCATGGTCCTGTGGGAGTGGGGGTATCAACTGTTCTGTTCTTGGTGAGGGAGTGGCACAAGACCTTGTAGAATTGCATGCTCTGTCTATGGCACCCAGACTGCTTTATACTGTCAAATACGTAGTGATAACACCTCTTCATCAACATGATCTTGGCAAGGCACTGCGACCAGTCTCCGTTGTGCCCCCATGTGCACATATGATTGGCAATGTACTTGAAAATATCTCTGATTCAATGCCTTATCTGGAGCCGGTGCTGGTTATCTTCCTCACCCCAGATAATGCTGAGTTTCTTTATCTTCCTATAGTCTCAGTTCTGCACCTGCTGGTGGTGGTGGTGGATGGGGCAGGTTTACCCATGGTCCACAGTGGTTCCCGTGGGGTCTTGGTGTCTGTGGGGGGCTGAGGGTTTGGCTGCAAGGAGTTGCCTACAAGGCTGGAAGTCTGGCTGGCTGGCCGGCTGGAAGTAGCAGCAGATATGCAGAGGTGCAGTTTGGGCTGTGTGGCTTTCGCTTTCACTTTAGAGTCTTGTGGCCTCTGCTGTTGTGCGACCTGGGATCCATAGCTCAGGTCACTTCCACAATCTCAAAATTCCCAGAGGCTTTCAGTAGATGCCCCATGAATCTGGCAATGCCCCATGCCCAACCTGGGCTTTAAAATTCAAGGGTCCTTAAACCCCATTCAATGAGCTGGCTGGCCATACCCCACAGGTTCCAGGGGTGTCTGTCTGCTCACCCTGGCTTGGTGGTGCCCCCCCAATCACATCTCCCCACATGCTCAACTAGCTAGTTGAACAACTACTAGCTAGTTGATCAGTGAGAAAGAAAAGGGAGAGTCAGTCTTAACAGAATGAGAATAAAGCACATGGCAGGAGCCTTCCCTCCGAAAAAAATAAAAACAATGTGATGGCAAATATTTAGAGCCTAACTCAGCCACCCTTACAAGATGAAGTACTTTAGTGTAGTGGATTCTACTAGTGGCACGTTATTCATTTCAACACCAAATACTACTTGCCAAATTTTATTAAATTTGCTTTTTTCCCTTTTACTCTTTCTTTCCCCATCCTGTTCTGTTTTACCTTTTCTGTGCTATGTGAACTGTTTACAACACTGAAACCATACAGAGAAAGAGAGCTTTCTGAAAGCAGTCTCTAAAGAGACAGCAAGTGTCACAAGTTAAAGTGTCACTTGATGTCACAAGTGAGAAGGCACAAGGCAACAAGCTATCAAGTGGTTATTTTGTGTTATTACAAATTCATTTTGATATTAAAAAGTTAATAAAAAAATCTAGATGTGTAATTTAAAAACCTGAGCAAGGTAGAAAGTTGAGATTAATGATGGTGGCAGATGCATTATGGAGGGGCATGAGATTTTAAAAGGAAGGAGATTACAAAATAGGTATGAGACAGAGAGCATCTCCTCTTTTTACTTTCCAGCATCCAGAGCTGTAACACTTCCAGAATAGACATAAACAGAACTATTCTACTGTTGGAACTAAAACCATATGCCAGGTTCACATCCAAGACTCTAATGCAAATATTCCCCTACTCACCTAAATTGAAATGTTATATTTAAGGCGTTATCCCTTCTGTACATGAAAGTGATTTTTGAATACACTAGGCAAATCCAGAGAAGTTTTGGTTGGGAGTTCAGATCTAACCTAAATCTCAAGTGAACACAAGCTTGGTTTGAACAAGACATTGTTTGCATCAGGACATCACAAAATTCTTCTGAGAGAGGTATTTGGTCATGTGTATCTGAAGACAGGCAGAAAGCAGAGTAGATTTGCTCCTTATAGATAACCTATAAAGTAAGTAGCCACTTACTGCATAAGATGCATCTGAAATCACTTTGGGAAATGCATGATGGAGAAAGTAGCTGTTATGGATTGTAGATACTGAAAACAAGAAATATAGTTTACTTTTTCATAATTTTTTTCCCTAACAAAAGCCTTCAGATAAAGTCAGAGTGCTATTAATCTATTTCAGGCAAGATTTTGCTTCCTAAATTAGACCCACATACATACCTGACTCTTATTCTTATTTTCTTTACAGTTGTATAAAGCCTAGCATTTTCACCTGATAAGCCTTAGTTGGCTTCATTCACCCTCCTCAAATTTAACTTTACTTTGAATCTGGGTTCAGAATGAAATAATTCAAATCTGTTGAGTTATGTCTGGTTCTGGTACAAAACTATAAATCAGCCTGGGTTTGGTCCAGCCAGGGCTGGCCTTGCACAGTTCACACTGATTAGCAGAGAAACTTCTATCACAGAAATGTCACCTGATTTTTTTTTACTGTCATTTTTTTAAAGCTCTGAGGCATTAAGTGGCCCTGAATTGGTTGTCTTTTCTCTCCCTCCCCACAAACTGTAGAATTTTTTATTTTTTTAATAATTGCTTTTAATGATTACCCAGCTGCAGATGGCATTTTTCCTAGGTTAGGCTAGTTCTCCAATTCATTGCTAAGAGACAAAACAAAAGCAGGCTACGGGTGTACCTATAGACTAAACAGTACAGTACAAAGACCCAATCCTACTCCAGTTGAAATCAAGGGAAAATTACCCCTGACTTCAGTGAGGGCAGGATCAGGCCATAAATCCTTGAAAAACAACAAGTCCAATTTCAGATTTAAATATTACTACATTTCAACAACTTGTATGCAAGTGAAGGACTGTGTGATAAACTTAACCCCCCAAAAAACAAAACAAAACAAAACAAAACAAAAAACAAAACAAAACAACAACTTCGCTCTCTCCAAGTTCAGAAAACACACAATGGGAATATTACTGTTCTGAACGCAAGCAAACAATGCCTTTGAAAACCTTCGAACAATTTCTTGTAAACAATGTATTGTACTGGCACTGCAGGTAGTGGCTCCAATGCCTGCCCTTCAGACACGTGATGCTTCCTACCAGTTGCTAATGTTAGGGTGTCAGCTAATAAGACAATTAAAAAAGAACTGATGGCATATTGACACAGTACCAAATACCTAGTGATTCTGTCATTTTTTCTGGGGCATGAGCTGGCAAACGGGACAACCTGATTGCTTTGTCTCACTAGGCATGTAGGAGGGTGCCCCTGTTTATCTCTTGGCTTCCTAAATTCTGTATAGATTTTAGGGAATCTACTGGTTTCAGAAAGGAAAATAAAATCACTACTTCTTTTGCAGGCAGCAGATTGGAAAGGCAGGGGAAGAGTTTCTTCTCCTCCAAAAGAAGAATGTGATGCGTTTCCTACGGGTAACATCAGAGACGCTATGTCCCAGAGGGTTTGGTCATGATTGCTAAGTGGCTTTAAGACAGAAACAATACATTAAGGCTAGGAAGACCATTGGATATTATTATTCATATAGCCAGGGAAAAGCGACAACTGTAAAATGATAACTAATAAAACAATGTGGGAACTTGACACAAAAGAGTTCCCAGAGCTAGCTGCCCTATGTATGTATCTATGGGGCTCCCAACAGCATACCTCAAACTCCGTAACAGACTGTCTGAAACAGCTTTCTATCAAGTGCACTTTTCTAAACCATTCCTCGAGTGACCAGAATTAGTAGGAATTATCAGAAATTTGATTTAAGACATGAGAACAGAGAAACACTCTCCAATTCTTTATGGGCTACCAAATACATCCAAGGTTTCTGGACTCATGGGTTTCTGGTACTGCATCATATATTGAGCAAAGGCAGTGTAGAGAACTTGCTCATTGCCAGAATTCAGCAATAAACAGTTTTGTGTGGATGGATCTATGCTAACTGGAGGGAGGATGTGGGAGGACCAGGGAGAGGAGCTTTGTTGACTCTTGTCAGTGACAGCCTGGGGACAGGGTCAGCTCAGCACTCGAGCAGACCAGAAAAGCTCTGGCTGAGGCTAGAACGCTGGCTTGTGAGAGGAGGAGAGTGGGGATGCCGCAAAGCCCCATGGGTTGCTGGCAGAATGCGACCAAATGTGAGTTGCGATGGGATCTGGTACAGGTGCTCATCACAGTGCTATAACCTACAGAGCTGAAGTCTGATATCACATCCATCCAGGGTTATCTTAGTGCTGGATCTGCCATTATTACAGTACTCTATGTGCCCTTACCATATGTTTGGTTACAGATGTAGAGTGCTTTCTGCATGCTTACCATGCAATAAGTGTAGCACCTGTACCTGGCCACTATGACCAAAAGCAAATCTAACATCTCTCCCAACTATACTGTTGGCTCAATAAAACCCATCACCAAAATAATCCTTGACATGACATTTGGAAATCCTCTCTCCTTAAAGTACTTCTAAAGAGGCTTGCCTTCAGAGATTTTACAAGGAGACACTCTTAAGCACCTCTGCAAGTGTCACAGATCTAGCAGACTCGAGCAGACAAGTGAGGCACTGGTTTGGGTGCCAATGGTGGGGGGAGCAGGCATCAGCATCTCTGGCAAGAGTATAAAAATTGAAAATGATGCCTCTGTCCATTTGTTTTACTTTGCCAACATACTGCACTTTGAAAGAATTTAGTTGTGCAGTAATTCATAGTGTCTCGGACGGCCGGAGCCGACTTGAGATGATTCAAATATCACTCGGTCGTTTGGGCGGGCTGGTGAATGGAGAGGCAGACACAGCTTATTGGTTGCAAAAACTTTACTTACGCCGCTTGTAGCCGCGACGCAGGTGGTCTGGTCGCTTGAACAACTATGTGAGTTGCTCCAGCTGGCAAGGCTCAGGCCAGCTAATCCGTCCACAAATTAAGCTGGCAGGGAAAGGGTACGTCGAGGATTGCGCTCGGTGACGGGGAGAAGAATCGATAGGTGCTCAGTCTATCGATCAGCTCAGCCGCAAGTCAGATCTCTTTAGAGGCACTCTGCAGCATGCTCAAAGTTCTCCGACTTGGGCGGAAGTCGCACAAAATTTTAAACAGCTAGCAAGCCAATTACTAGCCGCCACGTAGGAATAATTTAGAACTGGCCAATAGCGGAACACAAATTTGCATTCAAATGGCGGGAACTCTTTTGCACTGAGGTTTTTCTGTTGCAACAAAAACCTTTTGCTGTGCAAGAGGCTCTCATGTGGCAGGAAAATTCCATCGTGCCGAGGCACCAAAATCACTGGGTTGTGACACATAGTGGTAAAGTTCAGGTGAAAATTGGCTAGCTGTACTTCATTGAAGGAAGAAAGGAATTGGTAGCCCACTCAAATTAAGTGTCTTATCTTGATTATGATTATGATTTAGGATTTGTATTACCTGTAGCACCTAGGACCTAAGTCATGGATGTGACCACCATTGTGGTAGGTGCTGTATAAAAAGACTACCACTGTCCCAATCTAAGTATGCTCTAAGTACAGTAGAGTCTTACAGTCAGGGGGGTACAGTCTAAGTATGGTACAATCAGTCTGCTCCTGATTGTAGATCTTGCTGGAAAAGAAAAAACCCTAAACATTTAAAGAGCTTGAAGCTGCAACAACTAAGTAACACATCATTTGAGCCATACCTGTTTTGCCCTTCTCTTTTCCTTTCAGTTGTACAAAGGGGATTAGAAGGAAGGCTTATTTGCCTAAACTTTGGAGAGAGTCAGTTGCAAATGACCTTGACTCACTGAAGTCTAATCCAGTTCCCTTCAAAAGAAAATGACAAAATTGCACAAAAGGGGCAGAAAATAAAAAGTAACAAAGAGAACTTTGTGGCTTTTGCCTCCTGTTTTTTTCTCAGTTAAAAACCAATCAGCTGGGAAATTACAAGCACATGATTTTATTAGTCACTCAAATCTGGAAGCTTTTTCAGTGTATTCAAGCTCAGTTTTTTGCTTGTCTTTCTGATCATATGATTACAGTATTGTTGAAGGAAAGGTAGTTAAACCAAGTTGGGATGTTAAACCAAGCTTTTAGCAGCAGGCAAAAAAAGGAAGACAGGAAAGAGGAAAAGTAAAGCAGAGAAAGAAAAATGATCCACACACGAGAGATAGGAGGTGACAACAGGAATATCAGGTACACTGAACTGTTGTTCAAAATTGAGTCAGATTTGATGAGGATAGTGATGGCTCTCTACACTCCACTCAGGTGAAGGCATCTTTCCAGATTAGGAAAGATCTGATGGCATGATGACACTACTACTACTACAGTGCCTAGCAAGCAATCATAGCCACAAGGGTGAGCTCAGTCCTTCTTCTGCAAGTTATTTTATATATATTTTATTAAACATACCGACTATCCATGAAAAATTTCATTTTTTCACAACCCAAAGCTGGAAAAGTTTGTTGCTTCCTGGCAGACAAAACAAAATCTTTCTATTCTGAAATATCATTGTGGTGCCTCACTAACCCTAATCAAGCTTATGAGCCAGGCTTCTCAGCCAGAATGCACCTCACACCATGGAGACCAAAGTGCCTCATTGAGCTTTAGACTTACCAGAGACACTGGCCTAATGGGCTAAGGACAGAAGTTACACAGAAACCTGTTTAAGTGATCAGAAACTGGTTTCAACCTGTAACAGAACACAAGTTCAGTGCACATAAATCAGTTGCAAAATGGCTGAAACTGGTATGAGATAAACCTACTTGAATGTAGCATGAGACTTAACTGATTGAGCTCAAACCGGTTGATGGAACTTCTGTCCCAGATCCCTTCCTGGTTTAAGTTAAACCAGAGTCCCTCAGCATCCCAGGATGGTCTGCAGCCCTGGGCTGGGCTGTGCTCTTTGCTCCAGTGGAGCAGAGTTGGCCCTGCCCTCCGCTCCCTAGCCAGAGTAGAGGTGGGCAGCAGTGGGAGCGTGGCCAGATGCCAGCTCCCTTAAGGCGAAGGGGGCAGGGAAGAGGTTTATTCTCCACTTGTCCCACCAGCATGGACCTGGCAGGCATTTCTCTGCTGCTGCTCTAAACCCCAGATGGGGTAGGGAGGGAGCTCATCCCACTGCTTGCTCCATACAGGGAGCAATTGGCAGTGGTGCCAATTGAGGCGGGCAGGCCCTGGCTGCGGTCCGCTGGGGGCAGGGGAGGGTGGAAGGGGGATAAACCTCCTTCCTGCCCCCTATGCCTCAGAGGGCCATGCTGGCCAGCGTCTGGCCGTGCCCCCACCCCTGCTGCTGCAGGTGCACCGAGCGGACCCTGGCTCGGGTCTGTGCTGGTGGGGCAGGGAAGGGGAAATTAAATCCCCTCCCTGGCCAGTTCATTTGAGCTACTGCCAGGGCTGGCCATGTAGCTAAGGGCACACTCTAGCACCGCCCCCAGCTACTGGCCTGAGCCACTGCAGCATGTGCCTGCATTTCCTGAGTGAAAAGTGAATGTCTATTCACTTTCAGATTGGGTCAATGTAGACAGGTTAGACTAACCTGCAAAGATTGAATCAATTCAGGCTTTGGCTTTTTGCATGTCTGTCCCTAGCTATGAGGAGTATAGGAACATGCATCCTCTAAACCACAACTGCTGTGAACCAACCTGGAGGAGAGACTAGAGAAACTGGATCTATTCAGCCTCCGCAAGAGAAGGTTGAGAGGCGACCTTGTGGCTGCCTATAAGTTCATCACAGGGGCACAGAAGGGAATTGGTGAGTATTTATTCACCAAGGCGCCCCTGGGGGTTACAAGAAATAATGGCCACAAGCTAGCAGAGAGCAGATTTAGATTGGACATTAGGAAGAACTTCTTCACAGTTAGAGTGGCCAGGGTCTGGAACGGGCTCCCAAGGGAGGTGGTGCTCTCCCCTACCCTGGGGGTCTTCAAGAGGAGGTTAGATATGCATCTAGCTGGGGTCATCTAGACCCAGCACTCTTTCCTGCTTATGCAGGGGGTCAGACTCGATGATCTATTGAGGTCCCTTCCGACCCTAACATCTATGAATCCCTAACATCTATTAACCTGTGGGCATTTCTTAAGTGCAGTATTCTATTTTCTTGTGAAATGTCACTGTTCAGCCAAAATATTTAATTAGCTGATATTTTGCTGAAAACTCAAAATTGTCCATTAACAACAGGTCTATTTAGCAACAGTTGACACCTTATTCTATCTAAGCTATCCAGTCCAAACATGTATCCAGTTCTTGTTTCTAGCACTGTCTTAATTTGTTGCTATAGCACATCTGTAATTTTACTAAAAGCTTGTTTCTATCCTTTACTTTTGCTTAATTTTATAAATACACTAGAACCCAGATACTTCCTAAGAATAGGTTTCTTACCACCCTGTGAAGATAAGTGCTTATAAATTAATGAGGAGTAGGCAGGGCTGCAGCAAATATTTGCAGAGGACCAAAGTGCTCATTTTTTGCTGTGGCTTTTATTTCATAGGATGCCATTTCTCTGATCAGTTTTGTGGGACCACAGCTGGGTTCCAGCTAATCAGAGAAGAAGTGCCTTCTGAAGTAAAAGCTACAGCAAACAACTGAATGACTCAACCTTACTATGACAAAGCACTACTAACTAAGCAGGTTGTGAATGACCTAGATATAAACAATCTAGGTTCTCATGTACTTTCAAACACCAAGTTAGATTAACCATGACCATTTGCCTATTTATAACAATTGGGATATGGGATCATAGTTTCATAGTTGGTAGGGTTGGATAGGACCTGAGCAGATCATCAAGTCCGAGCCCCTGCCATGGCAGGAAAGAGTACTGGGGTCAAATGACCCCGGCAAGGTGTCATCCAGCCTCCTTTTAAAACCCCCCAAGGTAGGAGCCAGCACCACTTCTCTTGGAAGTTGGTTCCAGATCCTAACCGCCCTGACAGTGAAGTAGCGCCTCCTGATATCTAGCCTGAATCTACCCTCTGCCAGCTTGTGACCGTTATTTCTTGTCACTCCTGGGAGTGCTCGGGGGAACAGGGACTCCCCCAGTGCCTGCTGGTCCCCCCTGACTAGTTTGTAAATGGCCACTAGATCCCCGCTCAGCCTTCTCTTGTGGAGGCTGAACCGGTTCAGGTTCCTTAGCCTCTCCTCATAGGGCCTGCCCTGCTGACCCCTGATCATGCGGGTGGTCCTCCTCTGGAGACCTCTTCATGCTGTTCACATCCCTCCTGAAGTGCGGCGCCCAGAACTGGACACAGTACTCCAACTGTGGCCTAACCAGTGTCACATAGAGGGGGAGGATCACCTCCTTGGACCTGCTTGAGATGCATGACAAGGTATGGTTGGCCTTCCTGACCACATCCCCACACTGTCGGCCCATGTTCATATTGGCCTCAATAATGACTCCAAGATCCTTCTCTGCCTCCGTGCTGACGAGAAGGGAGTTCCCCAGCCTGTAGGTATGCTGCTGGTTCTTCCTCCCCAGGTGCAGCACCCTGCACTTGTCAGGATTGAAACCCATCCTGTTCTCTTCCGCCCACCCCTGGAGCCTGTTCAGGGCAGCCTATTCTTTCCTTCTAGCATGCCCACTTCTCCCCATATCTTAGTGTAATCTGAAAATTTGAACAGGGTGCAATTTACCCCTTTGTCCAAGTCGCTGATGAAGTTGTTAAACAGTGCAGGCCCGAGGACTGAGCCCTGGGAGACCCCACTGCCCACATCCCTCCAGGTCAAATAAGACCCATCCACCATCACTCTCTGGGTGCAGCCCTCCAGCCAGTTAGTGACCCATCTGACGGTGTAGGAATCGGCACCACAGTCTCCTAGTTTTTTAATGTGAATGGGGTCAGAGACTGTGTCAAAGGCCCTCCTAAAGTCCAGAAAGATTATATCCATCGCAACACCTGCATCCAGGGATTTGGTGACTTGGTCATAGAAGGCCATCAGGTTGGTTGGACAGGACCTGCCTCTAACAAACCCATGTTGGTTGCCCCTAAGCACAGTCTCCCCTGCTGGCCCCTTATGGACATGTGCCAGGATAGTTTTCTCAAAAAGCTTCCCCAGGACCGAGGTCAGACTAACCCTGGGTCCTCCTTCCTCCCTTTTTTGAAAATGGGAACCACATTGCCCTTTTTCAGTCCTCCAGCACATCGCCAGAGCACCATGAGTGCTCATAAAGCTGTGCCAGAGGTCCTGCAATAACCTCTGCTAGTTCCCTCAGCGCTCTGGGGTGGAGATCGTCTGGGGTGGAGACCTGCTGATTTGTCCAATCCCTCCAGAAGTTCCCTGACTAGGTCCTCGCTGACCCTAGGCCTCGGTGTACCTCCCACGGGGCCTACGGGGGTCCCAGTGTGGGGGGGATGACCAGATCCATACTTAGAAAAATGGAGGCAAAGAAATTGTTAAATAGGTCAGCTTTGCTGTCTGGTGCGACGAACAGATTTCCTAGCATGTCTTGCAGAGGCCCCACATTACCCGGTACCTTCTTTTTACCCCCTATGTATTTAAAAAAGGACTTCTTGTTGTCCTTGATCTGGGTGGCTAGGTCCCAGTTCCATCTCTGCCTTGGCCTTCCTGACTGCCCCCCTACAGTCCCAGGTAACCCCAATCATGGGGTTGGAAGGGACTTTAAGGGTCCCTCATTTAGTGTGAACCCTTGCACAGATACAGGATGTGCTGTTTCTAAGCCATCCCAAACCAAAGCTTATCCAGTCTCTTCTTGAAACCACCAGTGAAGAAGATTCCACAACTCCCCTAGGCAGCTTTTTCCATTGTGCCAATGTTCTTATTAGAAAGATTTTTTTTTAGATTAATCAAAATCAGCTTTGCTGTAGTTTAAAATCATTGCCATGTGTCCTGCTGTCTGGGGGTAAGGAAGGATAGTTGTTTTCCCTCTTTTTTTATGGCAGCCTTTCAAATATTTTAAAACATCTGTCATATCCTCCCTTAATCTCCTTTTTCTCCAGACTAAATGTACCTAGTTCCATTAAACTTGCCTCATATGATTTGCATCCCACTCTCTTATCATCCTTGTTGCTTACCGTTGAGTTCTCTCCAGTTTCTTTATATCCTCCTTAGGTTTTTCACACAATGCCTATTCTGACAGCTGCATTTATCTGGAACTTTGACGGTCTCTAGAGTTCTATATTCCCATGTACAGAGAATCTGTATAATGACAGCTGCCATATTACTAAGGAGTTCCCTTTCAGGTGATACCAGAATGACGAGGGAACTCACCACCTTCCAAAGAAAATATAAAATGCATCTCCTTGCACAAGTTTTTCCTAGTGCTTATATTTGGATAATATAATGCAGTAGATTTTTCCAAGGGTATGGCACTAAGGACCCTCATCTCCTCTTAGCTTTAAAGTGAGGTGGGGGTGTGCAGTACTTTCAGAATCAAACCCTAGATGACGAAAAGATAGAAAGTGCATAGTGAATTTCACATTTGCTTTATTTAAATAGGCCTGAGCTCAGATAGCACAACAACTTGATTAACTGAGAATTAAAGGAAGGTAATATAAATAATGCCAATCAACATGGGTATGTGGGAAATCGATACTGTTAAACCAACTTTTTTTTCTGATGAGATTACAAGTTTGGTTGATAAAGGAAAGAGAGTTGATGTAATAAGCTTCTGTATGGCATTTGTCTTGGTACTACATGACATTTTGATTAAGAAACTAAAACGATACGAAATTAACATGCCATATGTTAAAATAATTAAAAACATTTAACTGGCAGGTCTCAAACTGCAATTGTAAATGGGAAATCATCATTGAGAGGGTGTATTTCTAGATGAGTCTTAAACGGTTCAGTATTTGGGCTTGCACTAGTTAACATTTTTTATCAAGAACTTGGAAAACAAATTGAAAACTGCCATTAATAAAGTTTGCAGGTGACAAGTTGGAGGTCCAATGTCGAGGCCCTGAAAGATCATGATGTGATAGGGAAGGGAGTCCAAGACGAGTGGTTGCTCCTTAAGGACTTGATCCTAATAGCTCAAGGGAAGTCTATTCTGGCCTGCAGGAAAGGGAGTAAAATGGCTGAGAAACCCCCTTGGCTAAACAGGGAACTCATGCACCTCCTTAATCTTAAAAGAGAAGCCTAAAGAGGATTATGCATCATTGGCCCACACCTGTAGGGAACGGACCAGAAAAGCCAAGGCCGAAACTAAACTCAGGCTGGCTAAGGGAATCAAAGACAATAAAAAGTCCTTTTTGAGATGCAAAGGAAGTTGAAAGAAAAATAAGGGCAACGTTGGACCCCTGCTGAATTAATTGGGGCATCTAACAACTGACTCCCAGGAGAAAGCTAATCTCCTCAATGATTACTTTGCGTCAGTTTTCCACCAGCCCAAGGAGATCACCCTGCCTGACAGGACACAGGACTACAATGGTATGGGTGACCATATGCCTACATTTGACTAAGACATTGCAAGGGAGTACCTTGAGAGGCTGGACATCTATAAGTCAGCAGGCCCTGATGAAATGCACCCAAGAGTGCTAAAAGAGTTGGCTGACATCTTAGCTCAGCCACTGGAGTGGATATTTGAAAACTTGTGGTGCTCAGGTGAGGTTCCTGAAGACAGGAAGACAGCCAATGTGGTGCCTATCAGGAAAGGAAGGAAGGAAGATCCATGGAACTACAGGCCAATCAGCTTGACCTCAATCCCTGGAAAGATCTTTGAGAAAATTATCAGAGAATCCATCAATAACAGGCTGGCAGAAGGCACCATCCTGAGAGACAGTCAGCACAGCTTCATTACCAGTAGGTCATGCCTGACCAACCTCATCTCTTTCTATGACCAGGTGACATGTCACCTGGACAGGGGGGTGAGGCTGACATCATATACTTGGATTTAAGAAAAGCCTTTGACTTGGTCTTCCACGATGTCCTCATGGCAAAACTGGGGAGCTGTGGCCTTGACAACCTCATGGTCCAATGGCTGGGGAAGTGGCTCCGTGGTCAGCCCCAGAGAGTGATAGTCGATGGAACCAAGTCAATGTGGCACATGGTGACCAGTGGCATCCCTCAGAATTCAGTACTCAGACCAGTACTCTAAGATATTTATTAATGATCTGAATTCAGGTGTCAGAAGCAGACTGGCTAAGTTTGCAGATGACACCAAACTGTGGGGAAGTGTAGGTACACTGTAGAACAGGCTGAGGATTCAAGCTGACTTAGACAGGCTCACAAAGTGGGTAGATGGAAACCTGATGACCTTCAGCATAGAGAAATGCAAGGTGCTCAACCTCAGGAGAAAGAACCCACACCATACTATAGGGTCGGCAGTGCTTCACTCACTAGCACTACATCCAAAAAAGACTTGGGGGTCATGACTGACTACAAGATGAATATGAGCCATCAATGCAATGCCGCAGCCAGCAAAGCAAATAAAATCCTGGCTTGCAGCTACTGATGCTTATCAAACAAGACCCAAGATGTCATTCTCCTGCCTTACTCAACCTTGGTGAGGCCACAGCTGGAGTACTTCATCCAATTCTGGGCTCCACACTATAAAAAGGACATGAAGAAGTTCAAGGAAGTCCAGAGCAGAGCCACACACATGATCAGAGGTCAAGAGAACAGGCCTTATGAGGAGAGGCTGAGAGACACGGGACTCTTCAGCTTGGAAAAGCATAGGCTCAGAGTGGATTTGGTGGCAGCCTGTAAGCACATCAGGGGTATACATCAGGACCTGGGAGAACATCTGTTCATCAGGGCTCCCCTAGGGAAGACTAGGTTCAACAGTCACAAGCTGCTGGAAGACCATTTTAGACTGGACATAAGGAAAAACTTCTTTACTGTCCGAGTCTCCACAATCTGGAACAGACTCCCCCCAGAAGTCATGCAAGCACCTACTCTGGACACATTCAAGTTGTGTTTGGATGCTTGTCTTGCTGGGGTCATTTGACCCCAGCTGGCTTCCTGCCTGTTGGGTAGGGGGCTGGACCCAATGATCTCATGAGGTCCCTTTCAGCCCTAATGTCTATGAAATCTATGAGAAAAGAGGATAGGTCACTGGTACAGAATGAGCTGGATCATCTTATAAATAGGGACCTACTTAAATCATAGCAGAAGTTCACTGTGCAGCAGTGCCTTTTATTTTGCTTTTTTCCCCTGCCACAGAGTGGCTGAGAAGCAAAAACCACAGCATTAATTACCTCTTGGCCACTCAGCAGCTGGGGGGTGGAGGGAGCAGTATGCAGCAAAAGAGTGAGATTAAAGCTATTGCTGCACCATGAACTCCCACCATGATTTAGGTAGATCCCTACTTATAAGCGATCAAGCAAACCAGTTGTGTTTTAATGAATATGCCAAAACTGAAATCTCACAGCTAGGAAAAAAGAATGCAGGCCATACTTACAGACTGAAGGATAAAGGCGCCCAGGAGGGCTGGGAGCCTCTAAAGGGCATGGTATTGAAAGCCCAACAAGAAAGTATTCCAACATGATGGAAGCATAAGAAGAACGGCAAGAGACCACCATGGCTGCACAACAAGCTTCTAGGATGCCTAAAATGCAAGAGGAAAGCATACAGGCAATGTAAAAAGTTGGCAGGTCACAAAGGAAGCATACTAGGAAATAGAAAGAACTTGCAGGGATAAAATCAGGAAGGCAAAGATAAAAAATGAGCTGCACCTGGCAAGAGAAGTTAAAGACAACAGAAAGAGGTTCTATAATTATGCTGGCCAGAAAAAACCAAGAAAGCTGTGGGTTGACTGCTAACTAGCCAGGGGGGACTCTTAACAGAAGATGCAACAAAGACAGAGCTACTCAACAGCTACTTTGCCTTAGTCTTCACACACACACACACACACACACACACACACACACACACACACACAAGCTGCAGCCAGATACCTAATATGGATTATTTGGATATGGAAGAAGATAAGCCAAGGGATGAGATAACAAAAGAGACAGTCGGAGAGCTTTTCAGGATCTGAATGAATTCAAGTCACCAGGGCCTGATAAACTTCATCCCCAGATACGGAGGGAACTAACAGAGGAGATGCTGGAGCCTTTGACAGTTGTGGGAGATAGGTGAGGTACCAGAGTACTGGAAAAGAGTCACCGTAGTACTCCTCTTTAAAAAGGCAAGAAGGAGGATCTGGGAAACTATAGACCAGTTAGTCTCACCTCAATACCTGGCAAGTTATTGGTACATATCCTAAGAAAATCCATGTGCAAACATCTGGAGGAGGAAAGGCTTATCAAAAGCAGCCAGCATGGATTTACTAATACTAAAACAAACTTGATCTCCTTCTCTGACAAAGTAACTACTTGGGTGGATGAAGGGAATGTTGTGGATATAGTGTATCTGGACTTCAGCAAGGCTTTTGAGGAGGTCCCACATGACCTTCTCATAAACAAATTGGAAAAATATGAGCTGGACAAAACTTCTATCAGACAGATAGATAACTGGCTCAATAACCACAACCAAAGGGTAATTATAAATGGATCCATCTCAGAATGGCAGGAGGTTTTTAGTGGAGTCCCCCAGGTCTGCCGTGGGCCCAGTGCTGTCAGTGTGTTAATGATTTGGATTCTGGCATAGATTCTTGAGCAAGTCTACAGATGACTTAAGCAAGGGGCAAGACAAGGCTCTCACTGGGATTGTAGAGAGGCAGCAGCAGGATGCCAGACTACCAAGCGTAGACCCTGAGATGGTGCAGAGGCACTTGGAGGAACTGGATGCGTTTAAGTTGGCAGGCCCGGATGAGCTCCGTCCGAGGGTACTGAAGGCACTGGCTGACGTCATTTCGCAGCATTTGAACACTCGTGGCGCATGGGCCAGGTCCCAGAGGACTGGAAAATGGCCAATGTGGTCCCCATTTTCAAGAAGGGGAGGAAGGAGGATCCAGGCAACTATAGGCCAGTCAGTCTCACCTCCATCCTAGGCAAAGTCTTTGAAAAAATTATCAAGGCTCACATTTGCAAGAGCCCAGCAGGAAAAATTATGCTGAGGGGAAACCAGCAC
>NW_005842011.1:807280-810159 GCF_000455745.1 Alligator sinensis | reverse complement strand
ATCCTCCCCCTCTATGCAACATTGGTCAGGCTGCAGTTGGAGTACTGCATCTAGTTCTGGGTGCCGCACTTCAGGAGGGATATGGACAGCATTGAGAGGGTTCAAAGGAGGGCCAATCACATGATCAGGGGGCAGCAGGGCAGACCCTATGAGGAGAGGCTACGGGACCTGAACCTATTCAGCCTCCATAAGAGAAGGCTGAGAGGGGATGTGGTGGCTGTCTATAACCTTACCAAGGGGGATCAGCGGGGAACGGGAGAGACCCTGTTTCCCCAAGCATTACCAGGAGTAACTAGGAATAACGGCCATAAGTTGACTGAGAGTAGGTTCAGGCTGGACATCAGGAAGCACTACTTCCTTGCCATTTTGAAGCACAGGACACTGAATACTTGAGGGTGATATATCTTGCATTGTGTCAGAGTTGACTGTGTAGTGTTACTAAGAGGTTAGACAATGGATTTGTATAGGGTGGTTTGGATAGGGATGATCCTGCCTAAGGCAGGGGGTTGGACTAGATGACCTCTGCAAATCCCTTCCAGCCCTACTTCTCTATGATTTTATACAGGATGGGGCTTTTTCCTGGGAAATCGTTCGTTTCACAAGGACATGAGAGATATAATGGAATAAACAACAGAATTTGAGCTACTAGGGTAATGCCAAAAGGGTAATAGCAACACTTTGATAAAGAAATAGGAATACTAGGCAGAAGGGGGAAATTTATATTACTACGTTATTTGGCAGTGGTGTAATCTTTACTAAAATTGTGCATCTTGTTTTGGTGCTAGCACTTCCAGGAAGTGGTTGATAAGGCTGGAAAACATGCTTTAACTTACTTTTTGGTAAACTAAGGTGTAACTTGATCATAGCCTAGAAACACCTACTTGGGGAAGAGAAAAATAATAAGAAAAGGCTTTTCCATCAGAGAACCAATGATGTAACAAGATCTGGGACCTGAAATTTGAAGCTAGAAAAATTCATACAAGAAATAAGGCTTTCTTTTAAAAATAAATGGTGTCTCATGTATTCAGCATCCCCACACTTTAAAATGGTGGCAGGGGCATTTTAACTAAAGTTTGTCAAACAAGCTTTAACTAAAGCTTGCCATTTTGAAGCACAGGACACTGAATACTTGAGGGTGATATATCTTGCATTGTGTCAGAGTTGACTGTGTAGTGTTACTAAGAGGTTAGACAATGGATTTGTATAGGGTGGTTTGGATAGGGATGATCCTGCCTAAGGCAGGGGGTTGGACTAGATGACCTCTGCAAATCCCTTCCAGCCCTACTTCTCTATGATTTTATACAGGATGGGGCTTTTTCCTGGGAAATCGTTCGTTTCACAAGGACATGAGAGATATAATGGAATAAACAACAGAATTTGAGCTACTAGGGTAATGCCAAAAGGGTAATAGCAACACTTTGATAAAGAAATAGGAATACTAGGCAGAAGGGGGAAATTTATATTACTACGTTATTTGGCAGTGGTGTAATCTTTACTAAAATTGTGCATCTTGTTTTGGTGCTAGCACTTCCAGGAAGTGGTTGATAAGGCTGGAAAACATGCTTTAACTTACTTTTTGGTAAACTAAGGTGTAACTTGATCATAGCCTAGAAACACCTACTTGGGGAAGAGAAAAATAATAAGAAAAGGCTTTTCCATCAGAGAACCAATGATGTAACAAGATCTGGGACCTGAAATTTGAAGCTAGAAAAATTCATACAAGAAATAAGGCTTTCTTTTAAAAATAAATGGTGTCTCATGTATTCAGCATCCCCACACTTTAAAATGGTGGCAGGGGCATTTTAACTAAAGTTTGTCAAACAAGCTTTAACTAAAGCTTGCCATTTTGAAGCACAGGACACTGAATACATGAGATGTTGCAGGCACTTTAATTACAGCAGATTAGCTTTTTCCTGAGAGTCACTCTAATTAAAGAGCCCCACCATCTGCCCCCCCCCCCCAGTAAAGATGTCCCAAGTTTTCAGATGATACTAGGTTGTTCCAGGTAATTATATCCCAATCTGATGGAGAGGAGTTGTAGAAAGAACTCACCAAGCTAAGTGAGTATGAAAAAAATAGCAGATGAACTTCAGTATCAACAAGTGAAAAGTACATGGGAAAAGTAACTTCAATTATACAAACACAGTCTTGGGTTCTGAACTAGATGTTATGACTCAGGAAAGAGGCATTAGAGTAACTGTAAATTTTCTAAAAAATATCAGCTCAATGTTCTGTGGTGACCAAAAAAAAGCTAAAAAAAATGTTAGGCATCATTAAGAATGGAATTGAAAAAAACCCATGGAACATCATGATACTGTACAAATCCATGCTACACACACATTTTGAGTCCTGTGTGCAGTTCTGATCTCCACAGCTCAAAAGGATGTTGTAGAATTAAAAAAGGTACAGAGAAGGGCAACTAAAATGATCAGGGGTAAGAAGCAGTTTCCATATCAGGAGAAACTATAAAAGGACAGAACTTTTCAGTTTGGAAAGGAAAAGCCTGGTGGTGGGGTATGATAGAAATCTATAAAATCTTAAAGGGTTTAGACAAAGTAAAATAGAGAACTGTTATTTATGAAGCCCCAGAATACTAGTAATTAGCAGGAGACAGATTTAAAATGAACAAGAGAAAGTACTTCTTTATGCAGCTCATAGTTAATTTGTGGAACTCATTACCACAGTAAGCTATAGAGGTGGATAGTATAGCCAGGTTCAAAAAGGGACTAGACAGATTTATGGATGATGGATCTGTTAATAGCTACTTAACAGGACAGTCAGAGACACATCCTCTGGCATCTCCAGACCAATGATGGAAGATACTAGGAATGGTAATGAACAGGAGATAGATTACTCTAGACATACCTTCTCTCTAAAGC
>NW_005842011.1:804173-807249 GCF_000455745.1 Alligator sinensis | reverse complement strand
GCTGAAGACAAGATAATAGTTTAGATGGACCATTGGTCTGACCCAGTACGGCACTTCTTATATTCTTAAGACTGAATGCATTTATAAATGATAGGCTTTGGTTTAGGCAAGACCTATGGTTTAGGTCAGCAGCCTCCAACCTTTTTAAGTAGGAGATAACCTTTGGCATTTAAAAGCAACCCAAGGTCTAGTATGTACTGCTGCCACCCCCCGCCCACCCCAGCAGGTAAATCTGTGGGGAGGGAAGCTGGGGTAGATCGAGGCAGAGGGAGAAAAAATTATTTGGCAGGAAACCTCCCCAGTAGGTATGTCCCACCCAGCTGGGGCTCCAATCACCTTACCCCTGCTCCTGCCTCTGTGGCACTGTCCCTCAGTGTGGGGGCCTTGATCTAGCTCCTGCCCCTTCCCTCCCCCATGGACTGACCTGCTGGGCTGGGGCATGCACGTGTATGCACATGGGTACTCAGCCCCCAACCCCAGCCTGAGATCAACTCCAAGAGGCTCCGAGATCTACCGCAAGAAGCTGTGAGATCTACCAGTGGATCAAGATCCACTGGTTGGTGACCACTGGTTTAAGTTGTACAAGATCACACTAGCTTATCACAAATATCCCTTTGGGCCTTTTAATCTATGAAGCAAGGGACATATTACAAAAACAGGTAAGAAAGGATATGATATAGGGTGCATTTTTTCCTTTGACTTTTGTTAAGGGCTGGGTTGAAGAGGCTGCAAACTAGGTGAAGTGAACAGAAATTACTCATTCCAATGAATAGATTGTAGGAGGAAGCAGTTATAATTAATTATGGTTTGTTTTTTTTACTGTACACATGATTAAAGCAAAAGGCAGGCATTTTTTTAAGACTGAAAAAAGTAAGAGAAAGTAAGTTCTTGGTAGTGACATATGTAAGGAAATTCCTGGAATCTTTCCTTTCTTTACAGGACCTGTTTTGCTGATGAAGTTTTATTTGTATTGTCTTCACTTTGTTTATGACAAAATAGCTGATTTAACTGTCTCTCACCAATTGAACTCTGTGGCAGAGCTGGCAGGAAAGAAGGGAGAAACATCTTGCTCCCACCTCCTTCCTTATCTGCGGTGCATCTGGGATTTACCCGGGTGGCAAGACCCTCCAGGAGCCAGGAGAACAGAACCAGGGCCATCCCGCACTCCCAGCCATGTCAGAAAGACTGGTCAGATTGGGTGCCGGCACCAGAGGCACACGCTGGTATGAGTAGGCTTTCTGATTGGGGGCAGAGCCAGAGCCCCACACCAGCTCTGCTATTGGGTAGCTAGCTGGTTAATCAGAGCCTGGACATTCCCTTGACAGGGATTACCAGCCCAGCTGTGTGGTGTAAGCAGCTCCTGATTGGAGTGAAGAACTAGCAGGAAACCCCCAAAAGCCCCTGGACTGAAGCACGGTGCTAAGTGGACTCCAGAGCAAGCGGAGCACCAGACAGGTGAAAAGCAGCCTTTTGTTAGACTTACCCAGGACAGACTCTTGGATATTCCGGGAGTTGGACCCAGCACCTTCAACTATGAGGCTGGGTGCAAATAAGACTTTAAATGTTGACATTGAATGACTGCAGAACCCTCCTAAGGGTCTGAGTCCTAAAGACTATATGACATTAGAGGTTCACAGTGGGAATGTAGGGGTTGGAGGAGCTCCCATTCAGGCCCCTAAGGCCTACTAACTGGTCCAGAGGGTCACAGTTTTATAAGGGACAGGTGATCTCTGCTGTTTTCCCCTCCACAGTTTATGACTGTTCCTAGGCTGAACACCACTTCCTGTAATTTTTCCAAAGCCATGGCAGACGAGACCAAGTGAGGACAGGAACAGCCTCACCCTGAGGAGAGAATATACCAGCATCACCTTGTCAAGGTTTGGATTAGCCCCAGTCACTGGATGTTCATAGAATTACCCTGGGAGGCCAGCAGTGACTTGGTGACAATCCCTCTTTCTTAATTTTCAGTGTGCCCTAGGCTAAGTACAGGCAGTCAAAAAGCCTGAGGCACAATAGAGCCAAACGTTGTGGGTTTCTCTAAGCTGCCAAGACATGTTTAAAGGCCCAATATATTTTCAGAAGGAAACTTCAGTTTCCATAGTTTTATTCCCCATATCTGTGTTATGAAATATTCTTCCTCTACCCAGGTTTACTAACAATGCAATGGGAAGTAATTCCATCATGCAAGTTGGCCATATTAAAAGTGTTCTATGTGGCTGAACATCCTGGAGTGCTGTTCATATTTATTAACAGCATGTTGATGACACAACCTTAAATCTCTCCCACTGACTTCTCTTTTGCAACAAACACAGACTACCTGTCTTCAGTTTCAGAGTTCTCTATTTGTATAGATCTTATGTGATCACATAATTAAAGGCTGAATATCCATGCATGTGTAAGGTAGAGTGAATGAAGACGATATGAATAACCTTAATTCTGCCATTTCCTAACTTTTGATTGATTGACTTGGCAACTTTAACAATATTCTTCTAACAAATTCCTTGTGTAATTTCAGTTTGCTTTTTTTAAAACTATAGCACAAGAAAGGAATTTCATTATGTGACATCACAGTGATATCCTTATCAGTTCTGGAAACTTAAACTCTGCTACACAGCCCTCTGCCACATCAGCTACCAGAGTGCCTGACAGCACGTTGCCATTCTAAAACAAACTACTAGAACAAACACGATGGGGATCAGAACTATGCACTTTGCTACTGGGCTACACATGCACAGATGTGTGTGGCAACAAGGAAATGTCAAGACTCTGAGAATGAGAGTTACATTCCAAACTCTGGAGGAGAGTGTGCTCTAGGATGGATGCAGTGTTTTCTGCCCATTCCTACTCCAAAACTCAGCCTCAACTGTCCCATCTCATCCAATTTTATCCCTTTCCTGTATTTTCCCCCTGTAACAGGAGGACAGCTCAGGGCCAGATCTCAACATTGGCCCACCCTCCTGCCTATGTGGAGCAGTCCACCCAGTCTTACCTGCCACGACTTGCTGTTTAATAAACTCATGTAAAATATGAGAAGCTGCCCATTTTAATGCCCTGATGCCAAAGGCAATACACACGG
>NW_005842011.1:802985-804142 GCF_000455745.1 Alligator sinensis | reverse complement strand
CTTTCCCTGCACCATGTCCCATGCCTTCCAGATGGCATCCTGACTTACTATCTGCTCCAGCCTAAGGCCAGACAAAATTCTGCCCCTTTGCTGGGCCTCTAACATTCTGCCCTTCTCAGGCCTCGTACATACCACCCCCTCTCACAGGGCCTCTTTCATACTGCCCCTCACCAGGACCCACACATCCCACCCGACTATGTGCAGACCTTCGGGTCCCCCTTGGGTCCTTCTTTACACAGCCCTTCAGGCTTCTTCACTCACATACTCTAGCCGGTAGACACACAGCCATACTCTTCATGGCTGCCGGCCTTCTGCCCCACACTGGGCTGAACTCAGCCACTGGCCCCTCTCTGGGTAACTCTATGTCCCCTCCCTGGGGCTTCACTCTCTGCCCCCTCACCAGGGCCACTGGGGTCTTATACCACCATGCCTCCTCATTTGGCTAGTCTTAAGCCCTCTTCTCTGCAGTCTACAGGCACTCAGCCCATGGGGCTCACGTGTCTGGAGACATGCCTGTCCCTTACCTCCCCTGTGTCTGCTCTCTAAATTACCCACCAGGTAGTGGGAGCTGGGTTTATAAGGCACCCCTACCCACCTTTCACTGGGGAGGCAACTGGCCTGGCATTTCTGGGGAACTACCCTGCCATGGGCAGTCCCAGCAGGCCATCCTTCCCCAGCAGAGTGCAGTTGTAGGTCTTACCCAAGACCAAGAGCCCTCTGCCATCTCCATAGCTCCTGCCCTTACCTCTGAGATGTTGCAAGCAGCAGTTCAGCCAGGTGGTATTTCTCTAGCTGCCAGCAGCGGACTGCCGGGTCAGCCCTGAGGGCTTGTATCTAAAATGGAGGCTGCTCAGCCCCCTCCTCCAATCCCAGGTCCCTTCTGGGGTTCTGTGGCTGCCTCATTGGTGCTAGCCCACACCTGCAGGTCACCCTGCTGCCTGCTCTCAAGCCTTAAAGTGGCAGACACCAAAGGTGCTCTGCCACACCCACCATAAGTGGCTCCTTGTCTTAGTCCTGTTCTCCTTTGCCCAACCAGATCCAGTCTCCATTCCTCAGACCTCTTATCCCAGTCCAAATGTCATTGTCCAGCTATTTTTAGTCTCTCCTTCTGAGTTCGCTATCCACATCTGAGTCTTCCCTGTCACTTCCACTCTTTC
>NW_005842011.1:776284-802922 GCF_000455745.1 Alligator sinensis | reverse complement strand
CATTCCTGGTCCCCCATCTCTTAGCTCATCATCCAGTTGCTCTCTTCCCTCCCACCAGTGACCCAGTCTTAGGCCCAGTCTGTCGCTGGTATCCTTCACCCTTCCACTTCATGGTTCTTTCACTTAAGCCCTTTGCTTAGTGAGTCCTCATTCTCTTCTTGTTCTCATTTTCTTGTCAGATTTGTCTTCTCTCCTCAGTTCTGTCTCTATTTCCCCCTTCCACAGGTTTCTATTCTAGTCTCCTTGTCCTGTAGTACATTTGTTATGGCATCTATTTGGGAGGGTAGGGAGTCCTGAATTCTGGACACTATTCTCAGGACTACTCATGAATGTTACACCAAGTAATCACTGAATAAATTATAGTTTGGGGCCAGTTGGACAAGTACAAGGTGCAATCTACATGCCTGGGTAATATTGAAAACCAGAGGACCTAGAGTTGAGGCAGCAGCTGAGCATGGGATTTTTGGATCACCATTTTAGAACTAAATTTTGCTTAATTCTCATCTAAACATGGCTTCTAATTTTGGTTGCCTGCCTCAGTTTCTGCAGGGCCCAAATTAAGGCATGGAGGGTCTGATTTGAGTGCTGGGCACTCAAAATTTCATCCAAAATTTGGCATCCCAAAAATGAACCACTCAAAATAGAAGGCAAAGTTCTCAATTACTTGGCGCATTGATTTTAGCATGTGCAAAATGGGAACAATGTCCACATCCCATAGCAGTGTAAGGTTTGTTCATGAAATTCTGTGAAATGCTAGCATTGGAAGTGTTCTAAGCATTGTTATCATTGTGAATAAGAAAAAGGCATTAAAAATATTGGACATTTTTGGACTACAAAGACACAGATCACATTGTGGATAGTTATAAATATCCATCCCTTAGGCAGACTTCATCCTTGCATTTTCTTGTTTGCCTATCTGCCACTTTATGGAGCCTGTTTACTGCTGAAGTCCCGAGCTGAAAAGTGGTGGCAGATAGCAGATGTAACAATTAATAACCTGTCAAGACTGATGGATAGAATAAAAAAAAAAGATATTCTCACATAGATCCCCTGTGTGTTTTTCTTCCCAGTTCAGGGCACAAGGGTCATGAGACACACACTGCTTCCCTGGAGAGAGACGAAACTGTCTCATTAGTGTCTATCTTTCATGACACTATGACGCTGTCTTTACGATGTTAACTCACCTGTTCTTCTCCCAGAATTCTGAAGTGATGAAGCTCTTTAATCAAGGAGTCTGGACAGCCAGCTGTTGGAAAGAAACAAAGAAATGCACGTTAGAATTCACGGCTGGTGGGGTTTTTTTGGAAGGGAATATGCTATATATAAATGCACAGAGGATAGGATGCAGAGATTACATTAGATAAAAATGAGATTACAAGAAACAGATTAGAAAGATTTGTCATGGTTCTCTGGGCATCAGAACACTAAACACCATCTATCAAAGAATCCTACCGTATTTCAGAACATGCTTCCTAGAATGCTTTGAAAGATTATTTTCCCTATATCTTAGCCCTTTCCCTAAAAGACTACAAAGTAGAGAAAGTAATAAAAAGGGCAATACCTTCTGCCAGCTCTTACATAAAAGAGTGAATGCACTGTAATTAGAAAAACTCACTTCAAAATCCTGGAGCTGAAGAAACCTGAATTCAGGCCCAAACGCCATGTTGTTGGCCCCATTTCTAAAAGTGATGCAGGTCTTCCTTGATGCCCTGAAGACTTTTACAGACTGCACATCACTTAAATTTTGGCTTTCTCCAGGATAGTTCACTCAGTGTATATAACTATCACCCCAGAGTATAACATGCAAACCAAATAAAAGGGAGAGGAGACACTTACCAGGCTTTTACCACTGCATTAAGGCTAGATTGCCACAGGCCTTACACATTCCTACAAGGGAGTCAGAAGGAATAAATTTCACTGCATCCATGTCCCCATGCCTCACACTTACAGCTCTGCTCAGGCTGCAACTCCATTCAGATTAGTGAGAGCAAAGGCTACTTTACTGATGCTCACTTAACTAGGCATGGAGCATGAAGGACTGGCAGGGTATAGGAGCAGCTTTGCTCACAGACTAGGGTATCTGGCTGTGCAAATACACGAGAGTGGAAAAATGCTGCTCTATGAAAAGAAGAAAAGACCTCTGTAAGAATTAAATCAGGGGATTTGCTGGGGAGGAATTAAGATTTTCTCAACCTGCCCCTGGGTCGACACAGGTACAAAGAGTTACAGCTTTGCCTGCAATGACTAACATTAGTAGGGGGCAAAGGAATTTGGACAGATATTTTTTTTAGGATCTGTGTCAGCACTGTGCCTTTACTGCTATAAACATCCAGCAACACTCTTAGATTTGGTCTATATTTAAAAGTTTTGCCAGCATAGCTATGTTGTTTAGTAGGGGTGTGCGAAACGGGCCCTATTCCTTTCAGATTAAGATTCAGCCCAAATTGGGGACAATGATTCAATTTGTTGATTCAGATCACTGTCCCGGATTCAATTAGGCTGAATCTGAAGATTTGATGCTGATTCAGAGAATCAGTGATTTGGCCATAGACAGAACTCTAAATGTTTTTTCTACATACCTCGAGGTACCAGGTGCGGCTCATGAACACTGTGATGTTGGGGCAGATGGAGCATCGCACAGGAGTGCAGGGGGCCCCCGCATGCTTGGCAGTGAACCTGGAAGTGGAACGGAGGTACAGACACAGGAGGCACCAGTCGCTGAGCATGGCGAGTGCCGGGAGGCCCCCCAGCATGCTCTTTGGCAGGCCCCCGGGTCTGCTGCCAAGCACACCGGGGAGCCCCTCCTGTGCTCCTGTGGGATGCTCCATGTGCCCCAGCACTGCAGCATTCACAAGCCATGCCTGGTACCTTGAAGTACGTAGAAAAAACATTTAAAGCTGTGTCTATGTCCGAATTGTCGAATCTTTCCAAATCTCTTTGAATCAAGGGTTCCAGTTCAATTCAGAGAGATTAAAGGGTCCTCTGATTCGATTCAGAGTTTTGGCCACTGAAGTGGGCTGAGTCTCTGCTGAACGGAATCAGGGACTAAGCTTTGCACAGCCTATTGTTTAGGTATGTGGGTAAAAAGAAAATCACATCCTTAATCAACATAGCTGCATCTGGTATAGATGCAGTTATATTGGTAAATCTATAGTGCACTCCATTCAGGAAACTGCTTTAAGCTATGCCAGTAAAGAACTCTGATGATGGTCTAAGCTCTTTTTACTGGTAATGGGGGGATTTGGGTTGCTAGTATCACTCTAATGCAAACTGTTTTCAACACAGACAAAAACAAAAGTGTTACACTTAGGGAAAAATAATCGAAAACACAAATACAGAATGAGAAATAATTGGATGGGTGGTAGCGTTGCTTAGAAAGATCTGGGGGTTTTGATGGATCACAGATGTGAGACAGCAATGTGATGAAGTTGAAAAAAAGGCAAATGCAATTTTGGGCTGCATTAACTGGAATACCAACGTAGATATACCAATTAATAACCTGTCCTATTTTTGTACAATTCTGGGCTCAACATTTTAAGAAGGATGCAGAGAAGGGTCTAGAAGTGGGTAATGCAAATGAAAAAGGGGTTTTAAGGCAAGCTTTATAAGGAAAGGTTGAGAGAAGGCATGTTTAGCTTACGGGAAAAGGCAGTTGTGGAGAACCTGATACCAATATTCAAATAACTGAAAAGCTGCCATAAAGAGGGGCAATACCTTTTCTCTCTTCCTGCAAACAGTAGGATACAAAGCAATGACTTTACATTGCAGAAAAGTAGATTTAGTTTAGATATCACAAAAAGTCCTAAGTTTTAGAACAATAATTCATTGCAATAGACTGCCCAGGGAAGCTGTGGTCTCTCTTTCATTGGACGTTTTCAAGAGGAAGTTGGATAAGCCTTCGAGAGGGGTGATTTAGGGACAGCATTCGTGTATTCATACAGGCAGTTGAACTGATGACCTTTGAGGTCTCCTCCAACCATATGATTTTATAAGGTTTTAACATACAGCAAGTTCTCAATTAATAATTTGTCTTGTCAAATACAACCAATTCATCTAAATTAATAACAACAAATTTCTTCCTGCCCAGGACTTAATCCCTACACACAAACAGGCAAGGGCACATAAAACCTCAATTGAATTTCAAAGTGGATGCTCATTCAGCTCTGTGATCCTTTCATATTCATTTGGTCTTTTGCATCTCTTGGGTTTGTAACTCTATTTTCATCTTTGGCTCTTCTCTCTCCATTTTACCTAACATCCAGTGTCTCAGTACTTCGTTCTGATATACCTCTCTGCCATCCTTTACTTACTGTCTCTCCACCAGAAACACTTTTTTATGCCTTAGCTGTGTCTCACCTTTCTTTTTTCTCTCCTTTATGGCTGGTATTTAACTCTCCACCCTACAATTTATTCAAACTGTGAATGCATCAATCACTCCAATGACATCACTACTTCCTTGAGTCAAGGCTTGATTCATAGCCCATTAAAGTCAATGGAAAGATTCCCATTGACTTGATAGCGCTTTGTATCAGACATTACTGAATAACACTAAAGCTTCTTTACCTCACCTTCAAGGCCTTGTCTAATTTTGCCCCATTTAAATCTCTCTCATTTTTTCCTCTATCATGTTTCTTTTTGAAAAGGTCTGCAGTTGTCACACAGCAGTGGCTGAGATTCTAGGCACAGAGGAGCATTGATCTCAGACACTCCTGTGAAGAAGCTGTTGGCAAACATAATCTTTTTAATAGTGAGAAAATTTTCCCGTCATTGCCCATTTGTCATTCACAGACTTTTATCCTAAATACACTCACCCCTTCTCCCTCTTTCATTTATGTTGCCCTTACACTTGGAAAAGTCCAAACACCCTCTCTCTCTCTTCCTTCCAATTGTTCCTTCCCAAGACCCACTTCATCCAGAAATTCATCCTATTTTATTCTCATCATCTGTAATTTCCCTGCTGTTCCTTCTATGATTCATGTTCTTCTGCTTCATCGTTGTCTTTCCTCTCTGACACTGTAAGCTCTTCAATCAAATAGCATTTCTTAGTCCTAGGAAAGTTCTATGTAAAGATATGATACTATACAGTTATTTTAATCTTATTATTAATATTTGCTTGGCACTTCCCCTCTTTTTCAGAGAAGATTTTTTCTAATAGTTTGTGTAATCCAGTTTGAAATACCTCCATGAACCAGGCTTCCCTTTAGGTTTTGGAAGTTCATTGCACAATCAAATGAACCTTAAGATCAGTAAAATCAGAAGGTAATAGCTCAGTGCCAAAAACATCACCACTGTTGACAAACTGGTAGCTTGCAAGTGGCAGAACAGAAATTATAACTGTATTTAAAATTATTATATTTAGATATATTTTAATTTGCTCTTGTTAAAAGGACTTTAAATTCTTATAGACCTTAATGTTGCTGGAATGAATGAATTTTTATAGTAGAAAACAGAACAAAGGAAGAAACTTGTCTCCTAATAAATAGACCAAGTTCAAAGTCACTTATTGTGATTTCTCTTGAGACATTTATGGATTTATTGATTTGATTTAAATTTTTTTCTCTAAATGGGTCTTAGCAAAACATACTGCAGTACTACATTTGTTTCTGCAAAATGTCTCAGAGCTTTGAAGAAATTTTCTTACCCGAAAGAAAGCTGTATGCAAGTAACCATACCGTGAACCAAAAGGAAAGAGTTTTGAAAAATATATTTTACTGAAGAGCACTGAAAAGCCATGAATCTTCAAATAGTTTTTATTTTTAATTTCCTTGAAAATTATCAAAGGGTAAGCCTGGTATCCATTGGGTTCACTGGCAAACCATTAATGCCAAAGCTTGAGGAAGAAAAATCAATATAATTTCTAACTTTCTGAAGTGCTCCTGGCATTTGCCACATGACACAAATAATCTGCACTTTGCAGATTTCTGCCGTTTTGTGTGGAATGCTTTGAGGATTAATTTCTTTGTCCTCCGCCATACAGAATTTTTAATGTGTTGCCGTTTCAAAAGTTAAAGCAACTTTATTTCCCTCCTTTTCCTTCCCATTTAACTAGGACTTCAAATATGAAGTCCAGACAAAATGAAAGGGCCATGTAAACATACGTGTAACCAATAAATAAATGAATAAATAATTTAAATATAAAATGTTCAAAGGCAATGAGGTAAGAGCATGAACAATTGCCTGTCATCAGAAGCCCAAACCATGGATAGTGCATCTGCAGGCTGGTAAATCAACAGTGAAAACATTTATTAGTCCCTCTTTCAATTCAGTTAAGATCTATATGGTGTGCATCTACATATATTCATCGCAATGACCATACACACTTTTGATTACTGATGCAGCAGAACATGGTCTAATGAATATGCAACTGATGTGAGTCTCCATGCTGTCACACTACTGGCTTTACTGACTTCAAAAAAATTATGCAATGACTAGCAAATTGCCCATCAAGAATGAAGGGGAGTGGGGGCAGGGGGAGACGGAGCCCTGCACTTAGCCCCGTGCCGCTCCGCCGCTCCGGGTCTGGTGCCACTCGACTCCCACTAAGCAGCTCCGGGTCCAGCACCGCAATACCCCCTCTCTCCTCCCCCACAACTCTCTGACGGCCTAGCCCATGTCCACCTCCCTCCTTCCCTGCCTGTGGCCTCCCCCTCCCTGCCAGCTGTTTCAGGGGTGTCAGGACTGGGTGGTGGTGGGACACTGCCATTGTGATCCTCCCCTTTTGCCCTCAGAGAGGTGTGGGGAAGCCCCACTGCTTGGAGAGCTGGGGCGTGTTTGCCGCCACCACAAACTTCCCTGGCAGCGGCTTGAACTTGGGTCTGCGCAGCCCGGGCCATGCAGCCAATTGCTGCCTGCCCTCTCAGCAGTGCATGAACAGTTGCCCAAAAATGTTACGGACAGATGCACAGAAACACAGACAGAGAGACTAAGCCTTTTATTATATTAGTATAATGTTAACATGGCAGCATAGAGAACTGGTCCCACTCTATATGCCAGGGGTGGGCAATTATTTTGGGCAGAGGGTTGGTTACCAAGTGCTGGCAAGCCTTTTAGGGCGCAGCCAATTGCTGCCTGCCCTCTCAGCAGTGCATGAACAGTTGCCCAAAAATGTTACGGACAGATGCACAGAAACACAGACAGAGAGACTAAGCCTTTTATTATATTAGTATAATGTTAACATGGCAGCATAGAGAACTGGTCCCACTCTATATGCCAGGGGTGGGCAATTATTTTGGGCAGAGGGTTGGTTACCAAGTGCTGGCAAGCCTTTTAGGGCTATAAGGGTAGCCCTGCCCCTTGACAGGTGCCCTACCCATTGGTCACCATATTGGGACTGGAAGTCCCACCCCCTAATCTCTTCTGACCTTTGCCACCAGAAATCCCTCCACTTGCCTCCCTCCCCCTTCTCTCAGAAGTACTCCTTTCAGCAAGGGTTTGCCATCTTGGAACCAAAAACATACCAAATTATATTCTAAAAAATCAAGCATTTACTACAACATTCATTAATTTGATTTAAAAAAATATCTGTGCCTTGATTTACATGTGTTTGTGTAGTGAACATAAAAGGGATTGCACAATAGCTTAAAATAAAGACTTACTCTTGTATATTGTAGGGGGTTCTGGGGGGTGGGTATAGGTTTTTGGGGTGTGGGGGAAGCTGTTGGTGTGTGTGTGGGGTTTGTGGGGGATAGATAGGCATGGGGGGTATGTATGTGAGGTGAGGGAGTGCATGGGTATGTGTGTGGATATGTGGAGTGTGGGTGGGTATGGGGTTTGTGGGGGATGGTGAGTGTGTGGGGGATTGTGAGTGTGTGGGGGGGAGGGTGGCTGGAGAGGGTAGTGGCATGTATGAAGGGGAAGGATTTTTCCACATGGCAGGCAGAGCACCCCCAGCGCTACTCCAAGCCCAGGCTCCTTAGTCCTATCACTCCTGGCTCAGGGGCACTTGTGCAGCCCCATGCTCCCACTCACAGCCACTTCCCCCTCCATCTGCCACCGCTGCCCTTCTGCCACTTCCCTGTCCTTCACCCCCACTCACCGCTCTGGCACCATGTCCCAGCTGCATGGCCGAGACCACAGGATGCAGGAGGAGCTCGACCACCCTGGCTGGCACTGCACAGGTCCAGCTGAGAATTACAGGGGCCGGGCCAGCTCCTGCTGCATCCTGCAGCCTGGCACTGCAGGCAGGAATCATGTGGCACTGGAACAACTGGTGAGGGGTGGAGGGGAGTGGTGGCAATGGCAGGCAACTGGCTGCAGTAGGAGGGGCAAGTGGGAGTGAGGGGGTGTGTGGGTGGGAGCACAGTGACAGCTGGGCAGGAATGAGGAACCATGCCAGTGTCCCAGAGCCAGTGCTGGTGGGGCCCAGAGTGGGGTGGTGAGAGCATGGGGCACAGCTTGGCTGGGGTCTGTGGAACCAAGCTGGGTTGTGCCAACAGGGAGAGGGGGAATGGCCTGGCTCCAGAGCCCCTGCTGGCCCATGCCCCACTCTCCTGCTACCCTATTCTGGCCCCCACTGGCCCTGGCACCCACCCCAGAACAGTGGCACAGGCTCCATGCTCCTGCCCAGTTGTCACTGTGCTCCGCAAGCCCGCTTGCTGCAGCTTTCAGTGCTTCTCTACCTGTGGCTGCAGCCACTCTTCTCCATCCCTTGCTGGCCACTCCAGTACAATGTGGCTCCCAGCTGCAGCACTGGGACCACAGCAGCCAGCATGGCCTGACTGAAGACTGGGGTGATTGCCCGTGGTCCTCCCCTGTTTCCCCCCACTTCTTATGTGGATTTCCCCCAGAGCAGGGAGGCAGGAACAGCCCCAGGGGCCCAGGCCAGAACCCTCTGCTCCAAACGGGGCTTCTGGCTGGGGGGCAGGGGGTGGTGAGGCTGGGCAGGCCTTGCTTGCTTCTGCAGTCAGTTGATCCTGCAACTTCCCCTGGGTCCTACTACCCCTGGCTCCTATCATCTTTGACAGACAGCCAGGGGCAGATAAATATAAATTTTCTAAAATTTTTAGGGGCTCTGTGGGCCAGATAGAATGCCCTGGTGGGCTGGATTTGGCCCATGGGCCATATTTTGCCTGCCCCTGCTCTATGCTAAGCAAGCAGAGACCAAACATATGAATAGATGGTACACAGCTAGAGGCTTCTTTTAAAATATAGCTTTAAAAATTGGCTAAAAAATTCTTTGTTTTTATTCTAATGCTCCGTAACATCCCAGATTATTTGCTCTGATAATTTGATTTTTTTTTTATTCCCACATCATTTTGAATGAAATAATGACATGAAAATACTGGGAGAGCAGCATTCCTGAGTGAAAGGTATATTTTAAGTTACAAAAATTTACATTCTCAGAGCTGCCATTTAATTTAATTTGGCATTCTCATTATGAAGGTACTTTCAATTACCTCATATAAGAAGGAGATATCTTCAAGAAAAGAGCAAAAAATGGGAAGTTTAATTTATTCTAACATCATAAATCTTCTGATGAGTGTTGCTATGAAAATACAATGTCAGTTGCATTTATAATTAAACTATGATTTCAGCTTTCACCAACTTAATTGCTCAAATCTTTTCATTTTTCCTCTGACACAATTAGTCCCTGTTTATTCTTACTCAAAATTATTGCTTCATATGTATTTTGTTCACCAGGGTCTAGTGGCTGGGAAATTAGAACACTGATATTATGTAAACTGGCAAAATACAAGTCACTTGTTTCTTAATAAAGAACTCATCCATCATGTAAAACAAATGGACAGTCATAAACCTTTATACTTTAGACCGCTCAAAAAGGAAAATACTTTTTCAAACGTTAACATCCTAAAAAAGAAAGTGTTTCATTAGTACAGTGTTAAGTCTGAAATGTTACACCAAGAAGTCAAGAAATGTTGAGTGCATGGTGCTCTACCATGGTGTGTGGGATGGCATTAGATTGATCAAGATGAGGATCTAACAAATAGTTTTTATAGTTCAGTTCAGCTCAGCCCAGCCCATTTACACACAGACTCATGTACATGTTATACAGTTTTATGCTAAGAAACATATATTTGCCCTGCAGTGTGCCAAAGGAGGGTCCATGCAAAGAATTCTGAACCAAATAGGCTCTGAAGCAAGGCAGAAGATTAAGATCCACAAGGCCAGTAGATATAATGGTACTATTAGCCCGTGTGTGGCCTCAGGCAGTAGCATGGTAGTAAGAGGTAAGCTGCAGCTCTGTTTAATGGTCTTAGAGGAAACAGGTGGATCTTCTCACCTAAAACCAGCACCACACCAAGCCTACAGTACACAAGTGAATACTTTCAGGTGAATTCTGTTCCCAGATGTACTGCATGTATGTATGTGTGTGTGTACACACACCCCCCCCACCCCCAGGCTGTTACTAACACAATAAGATTTTGAAAATTTGCTTCATCTTGTTTTCTATGTCAACAACACATTGCATAGCAACTTTCCATGGAAACATAGCACTTTTTTTCTTTTTGCATATTATATCAGGATGCTTAGGCTCCCAAACCAATAAATCACTCAAGCACTCGCTTAACTTTAAGCGCATATGTAGTTGTAAGGTGCTTGGCACCTTGCAAAATGGAATCTTTAAATTGGTGTATACATAGTAATTGGTACTTTCACTTGCATAGGATTGATTTGCACATGAACATCTTTCAATTTTGGAAAGCTCACATTGCTCATTGTGGTCTAAAATCTTGAAGTTCTAAGATTCCAACTTCCCCTGCAGGAAGAGAATGCTGTATTAATATATATGTTGTATATTTTACCATATACTGGTATTATCTGTCTGCATGTCCATCTATATCAATACAGATACATAAAATCAGTAATACACCTAATTATGTCAATACTAGCACCAGTAGCGCCAGCCCCAGTACCACATAAATGAAAAAAAATGATGCCTGCTACACAACTGTTCATAAATGAAGAACCAGACAAATTCAGAAGCATTAAGAGTATATATGAAGTTAGGGAGACTATTAGAGTGCCCCAGAAATGACGCACCGAAATAGACACTGGGGGCTTGGTCAAGTGGACATGAGCGTACCTGTCACATCAGACTGGGTGAATGCAGACAAAGAGGAAACCCATAAGTTCCAAACAGCAAACATGGAACGTTTGCTCAATGACACAGCAAAGTGAAGAATCAGCTGTGAAATTTAAAAGGGAAAAAATACTGTTGACATGTATCCAAGAAGTAAAATGGAAGGGCAAAGAAATTAAAGGTATTGCAGAATACTGTAAGCTGATTTACCATAGATAGTCAAGCAGGCAAAATGGGATAGAGACACGAAGGACAAAGTGATATGAATGGAGAAGGCCAGTGACAGGTCTATATCCATCAAACTAGCACTCAGAAGCAGTATGATAAATGCTCTCTGTGCATACATACCCCATTCCAGGATGTGTCAAAAAGGAAATGATGAAATTCTGGGGAGTGTGAAGATCTCCAAGAATAAGTTATTGTCAGGCCTGATCATTACAGCCATGTGGGGAGAGGCTGGGGTCTACATAGCTGCTACCATGGTGGGTATGGGCATGCTGGGGTCTACATAGCTGCTACCATGGTGGGGCTGGGCAGGGCATTAGGAATGATTAAAATGAAAGCATGATACAGATGGCAGAAGCACCCAAATTAGGCATGATGAGTACCCTCATCATTAAGGCAGACAAGCACATCATCATCTAGGAAAGTGGAGAGTCAGTGAACCAGCTGAATTAAAAAATATAAAGGTATGTAGGAGAGTGCATAACCATGCAGTAAAGATTGATAGTTGTGGAAACGTATAGGTAGAAGCTGATTAGTTACAGAACAAAGCAAAGTGCTCCAAAAATCAAATGGTGAAAGCTGAAAGAGAACAACAACAAAGATTTCAAATGCAGAGTCCTGGAAAGTTTAAGAAAGGTACAGCAAAACAAGTATATCATTGAAATATGGATTAACAAATGCCTACAATAGGTTGTGGATATATGTAAAAAAAAGTTGGTGATCAGGAAAAAGAGGAGGTTCAAAGTAAAACAGGACATTCAAGAAACAAGAAAACTGTAAGAAATATAAAATGGGCAAGGAGGAGGCCAAGAAAGAGCCCTGAAAGATCTTTATTACGGATTATAAATGAAGTTGAAAAAGAAATAGTGACTGGCAAAGGCTTGAGCAAGCCAACCACAGGTACTGAGGAAATGCAGTACATAAACGATGAGGGAGGCGAGATAGTGACAGAATCAGGAAAAAAAAAATCAAGGGCACATGAAGCAATTAGAAAGATTGGATCAGATTGCTCGCCACCGGGGGATGGGGAGTGGGGCTCTGTGCGAGGCTGCCTGGTCCCAGAGGGGGACTCCTTCCCCTCCTCCTCCTCCTCTTCCTCCCCCCATGGGGTGGGGAGGGTTGGCTCTGTTCAGTGCTGGGGGGGCTCTTTCCCCTCCTTCTTCCCCTGCCCCCCCACTGCTGCAGAACATGGAGGGGGGCTCTGTGCAGTGCGGCCGGCTCAGCTCAGCCTGGAGGCGAGGAGTTGCTGTCACTGAGCTGCAGCCACTGGGGGTGGTCCTGGCCCTGCCCCCACCCTTGCCCCAGCCCTCGCCCCTTGTGGGTTCACAGTGAGCCCCCGTGGCAGGTGGCTGCTAGGCTCTGGGCCTGCCGGCACCTCTGAGCCGCCCAGGTAGCCTGCTGTCTGGCCAGCCACCACCCATGCCATCTGGGGCAGGATATGCTCACTGACAGGGCTTAGCCTCCCTGTCATGGAGCCACAGCTGCTGGGGCTGCCCCTGCCCCTGTGGCCTGGGTGGGCCCTGCTGTGTGGCTGCCTTGGCTGGGGCTAAGCAGGGCTGGCTCAGGTCACAGGGATGGGGCCACCCCCAGTGGCTGCAGCTCGGTGACAGCCAGTCCCTGCACAAAGCCTGGGCTGACCAGGCAGCACTGCACAGAGGCCCCTTTCACACCCCACAGCAGCAGGGGAGGAGGAGGGGAAAGAGCCTCCCACAGCACTGAACAGATCCCCTCCCTGCCCCACAGTGGGGGAAGAGTCCCCCTCTGGGGCCAGGCAGCCCTGCACAGAGCCCCCCCCCCCACAGGGGGGGGCAGGGAGGAGGGAGGCTGTTCTGCCCCAGCTGTAGTCTCCAGGTGGGGGGTGGGGGGGAATTAACCACCTCCCTGCCTCCTTAGCATTACTGGGGCCATGCCAGAATGGCTACAGTCCCTGCTGGTGGGATGGGGGGAATAAACCCCGTCCTGGGCACTGTTTCAAAGGCTGTTGCTCCTCCCCATCCCCTCACTGCTCCAGCCATGGGACGTGGCCAGACACTATCCTGGCATGGCTCTGTTAAGGTGAAGGGGATAGGAAGGGGGTTAATTCCTTCCTCCGTCCTTTCTGCCCCACAGCTGGGGTCTGCCAGTGCTGCTGCCCCCTCTTCCTATGCCAATCCCTGCCCACAGACAGGCAGATCCCAGCTGTGGTGGGAGAGAGGGGAAGGAGGGAAGATTTAACCCCTTCCCTGCTTAATTTAACTTAATGGGGCCGGCCAGGGTCTCACTATACCCCCGCCCCTGCTTGGGCTAGAGAGCAAAGGGGTGGGGCCAGCCCTGCTCTCTGGAGCAGAGAACACAGTGCAGCCCAGAGAGCATGCTGGGATGCTGGGAGACTCTGGTTTAACTTAAACCAGGACATAATTTGCATAAACCAGTTTGACCCAAATCAGTGAAGTGTGATACTACATTCAACCAGCTTTATCTTAAACCAGTTTTGGCCACTTTGAAACTGGTTTATGTGCATTGAACCTATGTTCTGTTATAGGTTTAAACCAGTTTTTGATGACTTAAACTGGTTTATGTGTAACTTCTGTCCCTTGTCAAGAAGGTTAAGTGTTTCAGAAGAGATATCTCAAGATTCAATATATACCCCACCCTATATTCTTGGGGGAAAAAATGATAACAGAAAAATCAATGTTTTCAATGGAATTCTTGCTGCAGAATAAAGAAACCATGCCCAGCAGGTGAAATTTTTAGTGTATAACAAGCAAAATTTGTTCTAAATGGAAGAAAATTGCACTTTTTCCATGATTAGAAGACTAATAAAGAACAGCAGTTTCCTCTCAGTTTCTAAATAAAATAAGGTTTGGTCTGAGTACTAAAATGAGAAATGTTTCACCTTTTTTGTTAAAAAATAATTAAAAAGGCTTTGAAATAAAGGTCTGTAATGGAAAGGCCAATGCAACCAAAACTATAGCATGGAAATTAATGACAGGATTACCTATTTGTTAGCCATGTCATTTCCCCAGTTTCTCTTCCAACCTGTTCAGCTAATTAGAATGCTGATGTAAAAGTAAGACACTTATTCTGCCCATGTCTTTTTCAGTGAAGAAGAATATTGTGTTTGCTTATGGGAGCAGACAATGATGTCAAAATATTTAGTGATTTCATTGCACTGATATTAATTACATGTTTTGATGTTTCAAATGACCTTTTTGCATCCACAGCATTTATGTTTATGCAAAGGGGAAGTTAAAGGAGAACTGTGTTTGGAAAGCCCCAGTTCATGCACAAATATTTTATGCAAAAGAGAAATAAGAGTCACAAAGAATATCAAGTGGCAGGTAATTTATATACAAGATATAGTCATTAGGTACAAAAACCTATCTTTAAATACTGCCTATCTGGGAGGTGTAAAAATTTCATCTTATAAAGCCCACAAAAGATGCCATTATAACTATTTGCACAATCTTTTTTTACAATCTTAATGAGCAATAGCTTTGTGTTAATAAAATCTTGAGGATTTTTCTGGCTCCTTTAAATGTTTCTTACACAATGCCCAGCTGCTGGCTGGGCTTTGTCATGGCTTGAGCTAGAGGGGAGGGTGAAGAGCAGAATGGATCCCCCTCGCCTCACAACCCCCCACCCCAACAACTATCCTGGCTGGGGTACTGAAGGCAGACAGCCTGCGGTCCTCCATTCCATGTCCCCACCCTCCTGCCCCAGCTCTGGTCACAGCAAAACCCAGCTGGCAGCTCTAAGCCAGAAGCTGCACGCTGTTGCTGTCAAGATGGTCAGGCTGGCGATGGGGGAAGGCAGCCCTCCCTCCTCACCCCTGATCCATGCCTCTTGACAGCAGCAACACATAACTGCTGTTTCAGCTTTGCTGTAGCCTGAGCTGGGGGAGGAGTAGGGCTGGAGAGGGGGGCCAGTTTGACAGCTTCCTGGGAGGCTGCTAGAGTACCCTTGGTTGCCAGCCAGGGCTGGTGCAGGCAGGTTCGAGCTCCGCTGACCCAACAGGTGAATGCCTCTTGGGTCAGGGTATCTGTAACTCGTAGTGCTTGGTAAAGCATCACGAGTTAGAGTGGGGCCTTAAACATCTGTAGACACCCTCAGTCTCTCAGTCCCTCCAAGCAGCTACATTCCTATTCCTTTACTTGCCCTATGCTGTTTTCATGGGATGCTAGCAAACCCCAGGTGCTTTCAGACTGAATAGCTGATTATCTTTACTCAAATTCCAATTCTTTTGGTCTGTTGTGTTTTGGTGTCTGTTCATTGTAGACTGGAAAGGCTATAATTCATCCTCAAAAAAGTTTTAAAGGCAATAAAACTGAATACAACTTGATTCAGAAGGATTGAGACAGGGCACTTCTATATCAAAATGTTTAGCTAATCACAGAGCATCTGATTTTTTTTCTTAGATGATCTAATGCCTCTTTACTACAGATCAATTTAAAACTGTTGGCTAGAACTCATTATTGGTAGCATTCAGGCTTATGGATACACAAAAATATTTAAGAATTTGTTTTGTAAATATACCGTTGACTGAGGAATTAATCTACTATTGCAACCCTATAACACCCAGTTGTTTGATGCTGGCCCATGTACAGTGAATCTAAAGAAATATCATGGGTAACAAAAAATAAAAGAGGAATCACAAAATTGTGCTTGTTTCTTGGCATTATGAAATTGTCTGTAACCTTAGTTTCAGAAGTAACATTTTTTGGTCCCTAATACAGAAAAGAAAAAAAAACTGTGTGCGCAGGAAGGCATAACATTTAGGCATTTGAACAATATAGCTTTATTTTATTAAAACTTATGAGGGGTAGTTTTTTCAAAAGTATTCAGTTGCCGCATCTATGTGTGTGCTTTACCATGGAGCTGATTAATTAGCTGCACAGTAAAATGTCACCATCTTCACATGAGCCTGTATTAGAGAGCAGTAAATTAATTCACTCTGCTGCAGGATAGTGCTCTTTGGAACAAGTACTACCCTACAGCAGAGTAGTTACATGCACTGAAATTCACGTGTAGACAGTGACCAGGGCTGGCTGGGGTACAAGGGTGCTACAGTGCAGTAGCTGCCTGCTGGCTAGCCCTACACTGTAGCACCCTCGTGTCCCAGCCAATCCCTCTGCAGCATGTTGAGCTGGAGTGTAGCAGCCCTAGGCCAGCAGGCTGACCCCAGGGGCTCCCTGCCAGTCTGGGGCTGTTCTTCTGTGGCTCACTGTGCTGCAGTCCCATGCACAAATGTAAATGCTATTATGCCTGGGAGAAAAAAACTCCAGCACAAACTGCAACAGAGTTTATTGCTACATGCTAATTGCATGTATAGATGCACCCAGTGTTGACTTAACTTTTCTCCCATCAAAAGTAAGAGGAGTTTGACCATCTGAAAAACCAACTCTTCAGCTTTACAATCATCCAACTCTAAGTCAGGCATTTCACCAACCCATAGTTACAAAGTGTCTTGCAAATACAAGGGTATATATTCTGAGTTTAATTTCTGTACGTGGTTAACAATCTCCGTAGCTTTACAAATTATGGGCCAGTATTCAAGGTGGTTAAACTGGCATAACTTCAATGATGTCCAGGGAGTTGTAAACGTTCATACCAGTTGATAGGGCTGTGCAAAGCTTTGGATCGTGATTCAGATTCAGAGATGATTCAGATTATTTGGAGGCTGAATCTATGAATCTGAATTGAATCACTAGAAGCTTTAGGCTTTCTGAATTGATTCGGAGCTTCAGCCATAGGGTATAATGGGGAATCAATTAAATATCTATAACTTTGTTGTTTTTCGGCTGATTCAAATGAAACTTGCAGGGGTGGTAGCCTGCCAAGTTTCAAGGTGATAGGCACAGGGGTTCCTGGGAAACTGCAGCTCAAATTCCTGAAAGCAAAACTCATGTCATGTGTGTGTGTTAAGCCAGAGTGAGGTAAAAACTGCAGGGATGGTAGCTCTTGCTCAGGCCACAAAGACTGCCAAGTTTCAAGGAGATAGGTGCAGGGGTTTCTGGGAAACTGCACCTCAGACTGCTGACAAGCAGAACTCATGACATAGGTGACACTGCGTGTGTTAAGACACAGTGGGGTGAAAACTGTGGCCACAAAGCCTGCCAGCTGTCAAGGAGATAGATGCAGGGGGAATCTGGGTTCTGGGGCCCTGCACCTCTGGCCAGAGGCAGGGAAGACTTGTGACATGGATGCTTGTGGGACTGTGTGTGTGTTCAGGTGCACCCTTCCTGGCGCTGGGGCCTCTGCACAGCATGGCAGTGTGCCCCTGTGAGGCCTCCTCCTCCCCTACAGCCTCGGTCTGGTCCACCACTATAAACGATAGCAGGGCAAAATAACTTAGCTGGCTCAACACCAATAGCACTAGCAGCATCAAAGTGGGGGGAAAGGGGGATGTAGCAGCGCAGGTAAAAGTGCAAGGGTACCTGGGGAGTCAGATGTCCAGCAGGATGCAGCATGTCAGAATTTCACTGTCTAATCTATACTGAGTCCATGAGTTTCTGTACCTAGGAGGCTGATGAAGTACAGTTTATAGGCCCGGCTGTGAAAAGTGGTTTGTAATTTGTTCCCTCTCAGGATTGGGCCTGAGATATTGGAGGCAAAGTATTTTTTTGGTGAGGAATGTGCCCCCGCAGGTAGTTGGGTATTGTTGTCTTTGATAGATATGACTCCCCAGGTACCTCTGCACTTTTACCTGTGCTGCTACATCCCCCCAGCCTGTCCCTCACCTATTAACGCCTCCATTTCCATTTTCACTGACTGGCTTTCTTCCCTGAATTGTGTGCCAGGCCAGCTTCTGGCTTCTTTACTATTGCTTCCATCCAGGAACAGGAGACACACCAACTGCATGTACTTCCTCAGCCTGACAAAGGGTTTTTTAACCCGAAAGCTTCCTAAGACATATTTTTCTAACTATTTTGTTTTTTTCATAATAAACATAAAAACACAAGATAAGCCATCACAACTTGACAGCTGGCAGGCTTTGTGGCCATAGCAGGCCCTAGCAGACCTGCAGTTTTCACCCCCCTGTGCCTTGACACACACAGTGTTACCTATGTCGAGTTCTGCTTGTCAGCAGCTTGAGGTGCAGTTTCCCAGGAACCCCTGCACCTATCTCCTTGAAACTTGGCAGGCTTTGTGGCCTCAGCAAGAGCTACCATCCCTGCAGTTTTCACTCCACTGTGGCTTAACACACACGTGACGTGTTTTACTTCCAGGACTCTGAGGTACAGTTTTCCAGAAACCCCTGCACCTATCACTATGAAACCTGGCATGCTTCATGTCCTCAGCAGCAGCTACCACTCCTGCAAGGTTCATCTGAATCAGCTGAAAAACAACAAAGTTATAGATATTTCATTGATTTCCCATTATACCCTATGGCCAGATCTCTGAATTGGCTCCAAATCGATTTGAATCTCCGAATTGAATTGGCCAAATTTAAATCAGCTGAATCTGAATCCAAATTGAAAAGCTGCCTATTCGCACAGGCCTACCAGTTGATACATTTTATTTGTGCTTTGATTAAGATCCCCTTAATATGCCAGGTTTTCTATTAAACATACTCTCTTTCCTTAAACAGATCCTCATTGCATTGCTTTATCTACATCAAGAAATTGACCCACTATTTACACTAGTATTATACAGCTTTCAAGCCTAGTTTAAGAAACAAATTGTCTCCATAATATTTCACTGGCAAGTTGGCTTCTTTCTCTGCCTGAGAGAAAGTTTATAAGTCACATTCTCCAGAGATATACATCCATCCAATCTACTTTTACATTTCAGAGTTAAAGTATATATCTTTCCTTCCTCATTGATACTTTTGTTCAACAGCTTTAGGGTCATTTATTTTTATTTTAATGGAGTCTTACTAAAGCCTGATCCAAAGCCAGTTAAGGTCACTAGAAAGACCCATCCCTTTTTGTGATCAAATCTTTAAAGAGGCAAGTAAAACAAGCTTTTTTCCAGGAAAGTTTTCTGAAACTTGCTCCTTTGGACAGAAAACCTGCCCTTTCTGAAGATTTCCCAGATACTTTGCTTGTATAAGAGAATTGGAGAAGGTTACATTTTTTTGTCTGCAAGTATTTCTCTATTTCAAAATAAATTAGGAACAGAAAAGGCACTGGATCTAAAGTGCTTGTGCAGTAACTCTGCCAAACAAGTTGCATCAGACTGGAATGGTTCAAAGCAATGTCGTGAAGTTCAAATACTGGCAGCATATACAGTATATCAGCTATATTAAAGGAAAGTCTACTGGACTGGTTTTCTCCCCACTGTATTCAGGTCTAGCCTTCACTAATGGCACCAATAGCTACCATTTTTATTATAATGATGCTTTGAATTACCATATACAGTGAATCACGGTACCCATTTTCTGCTATAATTCTTTCTGTTCAATCTTTATGACAGAAAATAACAATAGAAAATGCATTTTGCCTATTCCTTGTCCCCCACCCCACCTCTTTTTGCATAAAGCAATAGTCGGAATAGACTTGGACACGCACTAGTTACTTCACAGCATCATTTTAATCCTGAGTTGCACCATTTCAATGTTTGTTATTTCTAGAAGTTTGACTGATATATTCTACATGATTATATGCTGACATACCCAAAAAGCTCTTCAACATCCACCATCTTCTAAATACTATTTCAATATTGACTCAGACCATATATGGCCAGAATGGATCCCATCCCATCTCTAGGCAGATAAGTATGCTTACGTGCCTAAGTGTTCTTATAATTCACCCTGCTCAAGCCCTTGATAAATGGATACTACTAAAAGGTTGTGGGGGGGGGAGGGGGAGGTTGTCCTCCCATCCCTTTCTGCTTTTTAGCAACTAATTCTTAAGGAGAAGATGATTTTCAGGGACTTGAACTGGTGGATTACAATTGTTCTTAGGTGCCTAACTCCACTTAGATACAAAATAGGTTGAACAAGATCTGGCAATAAGTAATCTAATCTACAGTAGAGTTAGCTGACTAGCAGCCTCCACCATCTAGTAGTTGGACCCACCAATTTCAATTATATTCTCACATTCATCCACACAACTTCCAATGAAGTCAAAGAGCATTCTGCTTAAATACTGGAGGACAGAACTAAGTTCATGTTGTTCATCCTCAGTGAAAGCTTCAGTGTCCATAAGCATCAAATCCAGTCATTGGTCTCTAAAGGAACCTTTATTCCTTCTAAGCAATTTCTAAACTTGTCAGCTGGAAGTCATTATTTCCATTTTGTAAACACATATTGCAGATGCGATCCCTTATGAATCACTTCTGATTTTATAGTCATAAAGCCTATTCCTATAGGCATGTGGTTCTTGATACCATAGGCACCTAAAAAAGTAAATGCAAAACTCATCCTATTATCAAAGCATATTAGTTTTGTTTTTCAAATTAAGATACAAAGGAATGGTTCTAACCTCCTTTGCCTGGAGCACATAATACTTCCAGCTTCATCTACATAAACTTTGTTAGTGTGAAAATCTCATCACAGGAATCTGGGACTGAAAGGAGCTCTGCACTGTTGGTATACTAGGTTTTAGCACAATCAGCTCAATTCATGAAAGGTTTTTTCATCTTTTATTCAAAAAGTAGTAGAAATCTCCAGAGCAAACTCTGTTCTCTTGAATTCAAACCTTCATGCTGGCACTGGCCTTTGATGATGATCAGCCCTTTTCAGAAAGCAAGAGAGAGGTCAGGGGCTTTTCAGCATGTGGTAGGGACTTTATAAGAGTGGAGATTGTCTTCTCAGAGAAAACCCTAGTATTATTACTACTGAATAAAAGTCAACACATGGCAAAAATAACCACATAAAAAATTCATTTCCTAGTTATTGAAGGGCATCTCTTGAAAAAGACTGTAATTTTCAAATGCCAGAATTAAATACGTGAAATAGACAGGACACAAAAAAGGGGCGTCAAATAGAAATTAAACAGAAGTTCATATAGCAGGTTTTCAACTGATGGCTTGATAATAAAAGTCTATTGTAAAGCTCCAGGTGCTGTGAATCAGATTTTGAGTGCAAACATTTCTTTTGTTGTCACTTAAAACTTGGATTAAAAAACTGCCCATGTATAATTCTGGGAAAGAGAGCTAGAGGAAGAAAGAACCATCATCAGCAAGTTATGTTGCAGGAAGTGCCCTTGTCACAACATGTTGCATCAAGTAAGGCTATAATGTAGCCTGTGAAATGTAGAATAAGCCACTGTGGCCATGTGCCAAAGAATAAATATACATTTCCATCCCTTCTAATTACAAAGCCTGTTGTAAAAAGAAATGAAAATTCACTTTTATAAATAGGTCATTTACTGTACCCAGTACATAAGAGGTTAATACATCATGTTCACAAAAAAATAGAAGAAAGAAAAATCCCAATCAAACATATGCTTTGCCACCAAAACCCTCAAAACAAACCTCCTACTAGAGAGTGGAATAGCAAATAAAATTCAGACACCCAGAAATAGCCAAGCTTTCTCTGGTTACTTCTGGATTTTTTTCCTGAGATATGACATCACTGTACAAACAGTACATAAAAGAATATAGTTTCTTTTGTCTATGCATCATTTATGAGCCCAACACGAGTCTTTCACTGAGAGATTAGACAAATATTTAAATTGCTACATAAATGGTTCAGGCTATAAGTGAAACAAGCAGAGGCTATTCTAAAAATAAAAGCTTGTGGACAATAAACCCTTCCAGCCGAGAGAGAATTTTAAAAAGCCATGGAATAAGTGATGTAAAAAAGCCCACCGCAAATATTTATACAAGTGACTATGGGATTTTTCTCCTTTTCAAAAAGAGCTTACAGAAGATGACCACCTGCAGAATATTCAAGAGTGAAGATGGTGTGTACAAGTGACCTGAATTTTTTCATGCTGTTGAATTCTTAACCTAATAGCTATTTGTACAATTTCCCTTCCTCCTCCTCATCAGCAATACGTATTTATATCCCATCGTCCTCTATAATAGAACCTGGCAATGTTCCACCTTTTGTGAAATGAGGACAGTTTTGCATTTCACCTTAATCAAATAAAATTAGGACAGGTGGTAACCCTGCAGGCAACATAATTATGAAAAATGTCTGTGTTCAATACAAACTGTCCTTCCAGCCTCCCTGCCTAATAGGACATCATTGTACAATCTTTTTACATTTTACTGGCAACTCAGAACACAAATGCCCACAGAGGACCAGATTCTGCTCTCACTTTTGCCAGTACAGATCCAAAGAAACCCCAGCAAAGTTCCTCTCTATTTATTCTTTGTTCTTTACTATTTGTTCCTTTCTATTTATTTATTAAGATACTCTCATGGACCCAGAGGGACAGACTTCCACCTTCAGCTTCCTCTGTGCAAAAATGAAGCTTATTTTTTACCTATGGAGACTTTTTACCATCTTTAATTTTCCCTAAGCCTGAGGAAGGGTGTGTGCGCCTGAAAGCTTGCAGAAAAAGATTATTTTTTTGTTGCGATTTCTTAGTTGGTCTAATAAAAGGTATCATCTCTGAACCAAGAGTTCTAGAGTTTTGCATTTCTTTTTTGTCTCAGACCAACATGCCTACCAAATACACTCCTTTTTATTTATTCTGGCATAAGTAGGAGCATATGAGTTGATGTGGTGCTCCAAGCACATAAGCTGATGTGGGGATGAAAACTAAAGCTAAATACAGGTGATATTATAATTCTGAATTATAATATCACCTGAAAATTAAGTCTCTCTCTAGTAAAGAATAATTCTAATAACATCGTCCTAGACATGGTAATCCTGCATTCCTAACCATAATTTGTGTTTCTGCTATTAAAAAAATCCTGACAGGCATAAATACTAGAGACAGTTACTGTTCCTTTTGGACAAGCCGGAGACATGGAAAGGTTTCAGTCTTCCCCAGAGTTGGACAGTTAAGGATTTTCCTGATTTTACACTGGTATGGTGGCATGGCTGTTGAACATACCATTTGTAATGAATAAGGGGCTAAACAGATTTTATATAAACTCAAAATTGAATGCAGAACTCCATTCTATATTAAGGGGATAATATAGCCAGCTTCATTTAGACTATTACTCCTCAGAAGACACCCCAAGCACTGCAATAACAAATATTATATCAAAGATGCACTCAACAACAAATGCAGTACGAGTCTCTGTGAGGCAATTTTTCAGCATGTCAGAATTATAATATCACTCCATGGAAACAAATTAAGCAGCACAAGCTTGGCTGTTGGGATCACTTTATTAGCAATGCAGTGTTATTTCATAAAGAATGCATTGCTTCAGATGTGTCAATGAACATCAAGGATGGTCTATCCATTTTTATGGAGCACAACTTATTATTTGCATATGAAATAAACAAAGCACTTTAACACAGGGCTCTCTCTGCAATGTGCTTAAAACATTACTGAAAACTGATCATCTTTACTGCTCACCTCAAGTCTATTCCAATTTGGCTTTTTATTCAAGCAAGTGCAATATTTAAGAGACTTCCCAAAAGCATCCATTAAGGAACACTGAATATTTGCTACCTGATGAATATGTATCTATTTGAAACACCTGCTGAACTCACCTGGAGAACTTTGAAATAACAGATTCCATTTTCTGATGATTCTGGTTAGCATTACCATATTGGATACACATGTAAGCTTAGTTCTGTCTGTAGCAGGACCAGGGCCCCAGAAATGGCCGTGATGCCCTGCTCCAGCTCCTAGGTTACCCTCTTTCTTCCTTCACGTGCCACACATTTGTTGGAAAAATTTGAAAAAGGGAGGCTGTCCCAGGGTCCCTGAATGAGCTTTTCTCCATGTTTGGCCATCAGGTCCTTCCTAAACCCTGCTGCACACAGTCCTGTCCCTCACACCAAGTGTACCCTCCTGGTCTATCCATGCCTCTAGGGCATATGCCACCTTAAGGGTTATTCATGTTCTTCTTCTGCCCCTACAGCCACACCCATGCCTCACAGACGTTAATGGTTAATCGTTTCAGTGAGCACCTTGCCCTCAATACAAGGTCTGCCCTCTGTAGGCTACCACAATGTTGTCAGGGCTTTGGCCTTCCTGCCCCCTGCCCCTTTCCTCTAGCTGCTCCCCCTTAGCCTAGGCCCACTGTGTTGGACCTGGCTTCTGGGCAGGTCCAACAAGGACAGCCCCTGTCTTGTCCTTATCAGGCTTTATGTCCCTGGCCGTGTTTCCTGCCCCTCTCAGGCTCTGGGTCCCTGGCCCTAGTTTTGCACCTCTTGGGTTGTGGCCCAGCCTTCCTTGCCTTAGACCACCTCAACTGCCTTTCCAGGCTCAGGTTTCAAACCCTATAAACTTCTGCTTGTCTGTCTCTTGAGCCTGGCCCCTGGCAGGGCTCAAAAACCACATGTGCTCCTCTGGCATTAAAAGTGGCCTCCTCATCTCCCCTTCTAGCCAAATCTGGTCCACTGGTAGTCCATTACAAAATAAAAAAGGAAAATGTAAAATAAACTCACTCCCCTTCTAGGGCTACTCCCAGTGTAGATCTAGTCCCTTTCTCTCTCCAGCAGGGCCCATCCTGCCCTGTCCATGGTCAGGGCTTCACTGGCTCTCATGCCTGCGTGCACGCCTATTTATTCCCTGGGCCCTGCCCCTTCCAGCCATTCTGGACTGTTAGCTGGATTGAACACAGGGGCTGCTTGTTAGTTCCAGCCCTGCCAGCTGTCTTTGCCTGGGCCACAAAAACCTTTCCCATAAAGGGTCCTCATTAAGCCTGTGCAAAGCTGCCAGTATTCGATTTGGATTTTGGTGATTTGGGGGACCGTGATTCAATTTAGTGATTTGGATCACTGTCCTGAATCAATTCAGTTGAATTGGATTCGAAAGATTCGGCGCTGATTCAGTGTGATTCGGTGATTTCGCCATAGACTATAATGGGGAATCATTAAAATACCTATAACTTCGTCTTTTTTTGCAGAATTGGATGAAAACAGCAAGGATGGTAGCCTCTGCTGAGGACATGAAGCTGGCCAAGTTTCAAGGAGATAGGTGCAGGGGTTTCTGTGAAAGTGCACATCAAACTGTTGAAAGAAAAACTTGTGCCACTTGTATGTGTTAACTGGGTTTCTGGTTGTAGCTGTGTTGGTCTAAAGAACAGGCAGGCAAGGTTCCTTGTGTAGATGTGATATCTTTTTTTAGACCAACTAGTTGGAGAAATATATCTTAGCAAGCTTTCAGGTTTAAAAACCCTTCGTCAGACTGAGAAAGCATCTGCAGTTGGTGTGTGTGCAATTTTGACAGGTGTGGAGCACGAACTTAGATTCCCGCTCCTTCCCCAGAATTTCCCTGACTATGGCACTCAGCTCCCCTGGTTCCAGATCTAGCTCCTCCTCTGGCCCTGGGAGGCTCATGCTGGGAGCTGAAATTGTGGAGGAGACTGTCATGCTGGTGCTGGTGGCTATTTCTGGTGTTAGTGGAGGGGGCGGGGCCAGGTACTGTTCCCCCCTCCTTGCTTCCACTGGCAGCAGAAGAAGGTGCATCTAAGTTTGGGCAAGGGGGAACTTGCAGCTCTTCCCCTACCCCCTCTAGCACCTCTCTCACCCCTATTAGAAGATCTGACACCTGCCTTTCCAGCACACTTCATAATGTTTGCTGTGCTGGAAAATGTGTATGCACGTGTGTGTGTGTAATATATCTTCTATCTGTTTAGTGTGTGTGTGTGTGTGTGTGTGTGTGTGTATAATATATGTACTTTTCTGCACAGTGATGGATGAGACACTGCCAGGGAAAATACAGCTTTGTTTTTTAAAAGTGTGGGGAAACAAATAACAAGAACAAGTAAGAGGATTTGGGGGGAAGAATAAATTGAAAGGAATGGATTAGATAGGGATAAGTAGAGGGATTCTAGGCAAGCATAATTAGTAAGGTGTATCCAATCCTTTCCAAGAAGAGAGACTAGCAAGAGGCTGACTAGGAAGCCAGCCACTGCAGCCAGTACCTTTCACACGCTGTTGCTTCCAGTCAGACAGCTCACAAAAGGCAGAGAAAGGCTTCACACAGAGACTTATATGCTGTTTCTATGTCCCTCCCCCAGAGCACTGTGATTAGAAGGGAACTCAGGGAAAGATCACAGTCACTGGCCAGGTACAGATGTCAATATCAGAGCAGTCCTCCCCCCCTCCCTCCCCCCCTTTCCCAGTTTCTGTTTCCCCACAAGACTGCCTTCCAAATCTCTGAATCGATTCAGATGCTTCAAATCAATTTGGAGCTTTTAATGGGTCTCCCAATTTGATGCGGGTTTGATGATTCTGCCACTGAATTGGGCTGAATCTTCTCTGAATCGAATAGGCAACCGAAGCTTTGCACACCCCTGGTCCTCATCAGCTCTGGCTCTGCAGCCCTCCCCCAGTAAAAAGGCATGCATATTTTATGTACATTTCTT
>NW_005842011.1:760576-776274 GCF_000455745.1 Alligator sinensis | reverse complement strand
TCCCCATATCAATCTCCCATCCTTTCTAATGTTTAGCATCCCTGAGTATGACCAGACTAGATGAGTGGAATAGCAACCATCTTACCAACTTCAAACTTCAGGCTTTTATATGGAGAGGTCAACTTAGACAGTAATGCAAATACTGAATACTTATAAAATGCTGATAAGACTGTTCAGAATGGTTGCCTCTTCATTCCCCCTCCTCACACACACAGATCTATTTTCCTGTGGAAGGGGAAGTTCTAAAAAACAAAGCCCACTCTTAAATCTGTTTGGCTTTTTTATTTTACACTAAGTAGTGCCATGGGGAACAATGGGTCATTAAAAATCAAGGTACAATTGAGAGAGTGTGTCCTTCTTTGTGATTCAAATACTTTCTGAGCCTTGTTTTAGTTGTTTTCATCATTTAACCACACGTGTGATGAGTGTACCTTGTGAATTCTTATTCTGTGCCACTTTCTAACATGGTATTTCAAAGGGTGCTTTTTGATGAATACTTCATATGGCAAATGTTAGACCTTACCAATTTTGCCTTTCATCACTGCTTTTATTTGCTATTTATTTTCCACTTTAATTGCTTTACTATGAGGCAGAACTTCATCCTTGCTGCAAAACTGGAATCCTACTGGATATGAGTATATGAGGACCAATGGGCATAAGCTAATAGAGAGTAAATTCAGGCTAGATATAAGAAAAAAACACTTTTTCTCTGTAAGGGTCACCAGAATTTGGAACACACTCCCAGGAGAGGTGGTGCAGTCACCTACCTTGGAGGTGTTCAAGATGAGGCTGAACAGGCACCTTGTTGAGCTTGTCTGAGTCCAATAACTTCCTGCCCATGACAGGGGACTGGACTTGATGATTTTACAGGTCCCTTCTGGTTCTATGATGTTATGATTCTACTCTATGATTTAAAGAAATATGATTCATCGGGGAGGGGAGGGCAGCAAGGAATAGGAGATGCTCTGTCTACCAGGACACCCCTTGGAGTAACTAGGAACAATGGCCACAACCTGATAGAGAGCAGATTTAGGTTAGACATCAGGAAGACCTTCTTCACGGTAAGGGTTGCTGGACTCTGGAATCGGTTTCCAAGGGAGGTGGTGCTCTCCCCTACCTTGAGGGTCTTCAAGAGGAGACTGGACAAGCACCTGGCTGGGGTCATCTGACCCCAGAGCTCTTTCCTGCCCAGGGCAGGGGATCGGACTCAGTGATCTGCTAAGGTCCCTTCTGACCCTACATCTATGAATCAATGAGATGTGAACATTCTCTTTTTCTGATTGTGAACATTTCAATACACCTCTGTAGTTGCATGACTTAAAACTGAAGGCTCTTACAATTGTTTAGAGAGGAAAACAAGAGCATTCCTGATGTTTCGAATGAACTGGAGATTCTTCACACTACTTTTCTGCATTTCCTATAGGTTTTGTTTATATATGAGCTCAGATCCTCTGAAGAAAAATTGTCAATTATCCTTTATGGCAAGATTCTGACTTGTGCTATAGTAGATTACATATAATGAGATTACCCGATTCCTCTTAAGCATCAATAATTGAATTTATAGATAGTGGCCTTAAAAGTTAATTTCTAGTTCTTTACTCACTAAGCTATCCAGCATTCAAATGACTTGCAGGTGACATGCAGTCAGAACTAGCTAATCCAATTCAGTTTGTATAAAAAAATCCTCAGATTAACAAATCAATGATACTTACACACTACAAAATTGGTTTCCACTTGAAGCTTGGCTGGATTTACACAGCTTACATGCAACATAAAACCTGTTTTCAAGTAATTTAGCTGGGATTGAGGGAGAAGTGACTCTTCTGTCTCTTGTCAATAAACTAGACATAAACTGGGCAGCAGAAATCCCTTTTCAGTTTGATGGGTGCCTACTGATGAAAGCAGGGGAGGAGAAGAGGAGGGAAAAACAAGATTTCCGATAGGCAGCAATCCATGGCTGAAGTTATTTTCATACCTCTACTTCTCCAATGAATTATGATTTGCCATTCAAAAAAGCCTGCACATGTCTCTTTTTAGTGGTTACATCAAGGAGAATCCTATGGTATGTCTATTTTAAGATGTTGCTATTACTTTCATGCATTAGACAACTCAACATGTACTTAACATAACTGGAAATTTTAATCCTACTTTAGCTTGCGGTACCAGTAATAAATCACTAATGTGGCTACCAAACCCCCAAAACATATTATACCCTCACTGACTCCAGTATACTGAATGCTATAGTTAAACTGTGTTGCAGGAAAGTTTGCTTTCACAGACACATTCACATCTCCCTTCAGATCTAAGAAGGGAAAAAGCTGTCTTGAAAAGTGCTGCTGTTCCCTTTTGAAGGCTGTAAACTATTATCTGACTTGTACTTTGAGAAGTTGATGGTGAGTGGGCTGCTGAAGCACAACACACTAGAGATCATTAGGACTATCTCCCGCTTTACTGGGATGATATTATATCAATTTGCCAACCATCTAAAAGGTAAAATGGTATTTTTGGGTAATTGCTATGGAATTAGAAGATTCATGGTACAGAACTGATCAGGTGACATGCATTTAATCAACCATATCTAAAACAAGTCTTGTAATAATATTTCCCAGCTTATTTTCTGTAACTTAAAAATATGGTCTAAAGAGAAACAAAATTGCTTTTGATAACAGTAGGCAACAGCTTCAGTATACCTTTTTTAGACTTGTACCCACACATACAACTGAACTGAAATTTTAAGGCAAAAAAGGTTCATATTACCATTTGGAGACCAGACTGAACATAATCTAAAAAAAGTGACATTTTTCTCTTTCAACTAATACTTTGTGGCTTTGTTATCTGGAAGATTCTCATGTTAGAAAGTAAGCTAATGTCAATCACTATTTTCAACACATGGAGACAAAGGAAAACATAAAAAATGGCAGAAATAAGAGGTAGGCAAACGATATTATACACAGATCTGAGGGGTACACCAAATTAATTTGGCTCTTTCTAACACAACCAATTACTCTTCCCTCAAAGAATCCTTATCTTAAATTTTCCAAACCCATTAGCCTCTATTGCTAGATAAAAGACATGGCAGGATTTCAGTAAATTGCCTATATTCTTTCTTGCTGATTCTCCATCCACATTGTTGGAAAACTAACTTTAAAATTAAATCTCAGTAATCTATCTGAACTTGTCAGAAGAACAACAAAAAGCAAAACTAAATAGCCAAGAAAATGTTGCAAAGCTAATGCTATTAATGTTTCTAAAAAATGGTAGAAAAATATTCTTTTAAAAGGTCAGTGAGTCCAAAGAAAGATAATGGTGAACTGCATCCTAAACAATATGGATGGCATGTGACACAGTGGCTTTGTGACAAAGGGATGATATGTTTTAGTTTCTACATCTCATGAAAGGCAGAAAATAAGTCAGCCCTTCCTCCTGCCCCACTACATGCTTTCCCTGATTATGAAAGGAAAGGTTCTCTCTATTGCAGGCCAATCTGGAAAGAGGCAGTCAGTGAACTGAATGGTAGGTGAAATGTCATCACTCTGTATCAGTGTGCTCTCAGCTGAAGAGGAACATCCAGAGAGAGTCCAGAGAAGAGCCACACGCATGATCAGAGGTCAGGAAAACAGACCTTACAATGACAGGCTGAGAGCTATGGGACTCTTCAGCCTGGAAAAGCACAGGCTCAGGGGTGATCTGGTGGCCACCTATAAGTTTATCAGGGGTGCTCACCAGGATCTGGGGGAATGTTTGTTCACCAGAGCGCCCCAAGGGATGACAAGGTCAAACGGTTATAAACTCCTCCAAGACTGTTTCAGGCTGGAAATAAGGAAGAACCTCTTTACTGTCTGAGCCCCCAAGGTCTGGAATAGACTGCTGCCAGAAGTGGTTCAAGCACCTACTTTGAACGCCTTCAAGAGAAACCTGGATGTTTTTCTTGCTAGGATCCTATGACCCCAGCTGACCTCCTGCCCCTGGGGCAGGGGGTTGGACTCGATGATCTTTCCAGGTCCCTTCCAGCCCTAATGTCTATGAAATCTATGACATCCCATGCCATGCAAGGGTCTTTTCTTTTGGGGAGGCTGTGTCTGGGGAGGCCCATGTGAGAACTGTCTACAGTACCACTTTGATTGTGAGCAGTAACAGAACACATTGGCTATTCCATTTCTACTCCCAGTCACTGCAAAAAGGGCACTATGCAGTGATGGGGCCTCTTAGGAGGAGTTAGGGACAGAGGAAGGAAGGTATGGGATGGAGGGTAATGGAAAAAAGAATTAAAGCCCCAGAGGGACAACATGCACAAAATTTGATAATCAGAATGTAGCAAATGAAAATGAATGTGTGAAAACTATTTATCTTCACGCTGAAATTGAGAAACAAAAGGTCAGACCAACAAGTAAGTGGAAGGAACAAGGAAAAATATATTCAGCCCTCTTCCTCCCCCCCCTTTTTTTTTTAACTCTTCCTAGAACAAAAAATCTACAAAGGGCACTATGTATGAGCTGTAGCAGGTGACCTTGTAATGCTCATTATAAAAATCATGTAATGACAGGAAAATTGCATGGATCTGTCTCTTTTTTGACAGGTAGACTGCCATAGGATTGGAAAAGTAAACATTAGATACTGAGCACTAGGCTTCCCCGCCCCCCACCCCCCGAATGTATTATCAAATAGTAGGGAAGAAGGTGTAGTATCATTAACCTCTAGTTGCACATTATTTGCCAAAGTAGATAAAACAACCATAGAAATACTGTGCCCCAGCAAATGATACGACCTTGAAGACTGCTTCTCCTTTCCTCTAAGCAACAAGATAGTACTGCTGGAATAATATGCATAGAAACACAATGCAAATTGAGCAAATGCATCTTATGCACTTATAGTTTAAATTCATGCCAGATATTTACCTTTACCATACATGTTACAAACCAGGTGCAACTACCATGGTTTGCCCCCTGGGTGGCAATGGAAGCAGTAGGGGGCGGGCTGGCCATAGTAGCAATGGCAACAGTTATTCTTGTACTTCCTTTAAGTAGGTGCATGGGGTTGGTGCCCTCATTGTCAACCCCACGTTATGATACTGGTTATAAGCCGTGTCTGGATTCCAGCAAATAGAAAGGGTTTTTTTTAATCATGACACTGTATTGGCAGGGCCTCTGTTCATGTGTGTAATCTTGGCTGCTCTCACTCAAAAGAACTCCTGGGGATGAGACAATTTGCCCTGTGCCCTTAGTGTTCTACTCTTTGCCACAGGTTGGAGAAACAAGGGCCTCAAACTACTTATACAGCAGCTGTTATCTTCTGACCCACAATGAATGGAAAATGAAATCTCCACTTGTAGCTTAATCTTTCATTTGCAGGTCTTTCGGCAGGTTTTTTCAAGTATCCTTTTGCCATCTCTGGCAGTTGTCAGAGAAAAGAAAAAGCTTTTTTGTGATTGAAAACTCTGGTTATGTAAAGTATGTTGCATACTGCTGTTTGGAAGCAGTACACCATTTACAATTGTTGCTGTTTATAAACATTAGTGGTGGTACACTGCGTCTAGAGGCTTGCATCACAGATTCACAGAAGTTTAGGGCTGGAAGGGACCCTGTGAGATCATCTGGTCCAGCCCCCCTACTCCGGCCAGAAAAGACGGCTGGAATCAAATAACTCCAGGAAGGTGTCAAGGGACCTCATTGTGCAAAATGCTGTACAAACACATTTTCTGAAGAGTCATAGATTTCATAGATTTCATAGACATCAGGGCTGGAAGGGACCTCGGAAGATCATCGAGTCCAGCCCCCCGCCCAAAGGGCAGGAAGTCAGATGGGGTCATAGGATCCCAGCAAGATAAGCATCCAGTTTCATCTTGAAGGTGTTCAATGAAGGCGCTTGAACCACCTCCGGTGGCAGGCTGTTCCAGACCTTGGGGGCTCGGACAGTAAAGAAGTTCTTCCTTATGTCCAGCCTGAAATGATCTTGAAGTAGTTTGTGACCATTCGACCTCGTCATCCCTTGGGGCGCTCTGGTGAACAAACGTTCCCCCAGATGCTGGTGGTCACCCCTGATAAACTTGTAGGTGGCCATCAGATCACCCCTGAGCCTGCGCTTTTTCAGGCTAAAGAGCCCCAGGGCTCTCAGCCTGTCATCGTAGGGTCTGCTTCCCTGACCTCTGATCATGTGCGTGGCTCTTCTCTGGACTCTCTCAAGCTTCTCCACATCCTTTTTGAATTGTGGAGCCCAAAACTAGACACAGTACTCCAGCTGTGGCCTCACTAAGGCCGAGTACAGGGGGAGAATGATGCCCCGGGTTTTGCTTGAGAAGCATCTATGGATGCAAGCCAGCGTTTTGGTCACTTTACTAGCCGCCGCATCACATTGCAGGCTCATGTTCATCTTGTGGTCAGTGATGACCCCCAAGTCTCTTTCTTCCATAGTGCTAGCCAACATAGCACTGCCGAGTCTATAAGGATGCTGCGGGTTTTTTTCCCCAAGGTGGAGCACCTTGCATTTATTGGCGTTGAACACCATCAGATTCTCGTCCGCCCACTTGCTGAGCCTGTCCAGGTCAGCCTGGATCACCCGCCTGTCTTCTGGTGTGGATGCTTTGCCCCAGAGGTTGGTGTCATCGGCGAACTTGGCCAGTTCTGATCGCTTCTGACTCCAGTGTCCACATCATTAATGAAGATGTTGAACAGTATGGGTCCAAGGACAGAGCCTTGGGGGACCCCACTGGTCACAGGACACCACGATGAGTGACTTCCATCGATTACTACCCTCTGGGTCCGACCCCGGAGCCAATTTTCCAGCCAGTGGATCGTGGAGGACCCAAGGCGACAATTGGCCAGTTTCTCCAAGAGGCGATCATGGGACACCAGATCGAAGGCTTTTTTGAAGTCAAGATATATGACATCAATCTCTTCTCCCTTGTCCAGGTGATAGGTCACCTGGTCGTAGAAGGAAATGAGATTGGTCAAGCAAGACCTACCCGCAACAAACATGTGCTGGCTATCCCTTAAGATGTTGGCGTCGGCCAGTCCATTAAGGATGGCCTCTTTAATAAACTTTTCTAAGATCTTCCCCGGGATAGAAGTCAGGCTGATGGGCCTATAGTTAGCCGGATATAGTTGAGTCAGGTCTGCCTCAGACCTTACAGTCTATATAGACAAGAGAGGTACAGAATGGGAGGGAAAACAAGACACAGAGAGGTGCAGCGACTTGTGCAAGGTCATGGAGCAGGTTCATAACAAAGCTGGGAGTAGAATCCATCTCCTCCCAGTACCCAATCCGCTAGAACAGAGGTTGTCAACTGGGGGTATACATACCACTGCGGGTACTTGGGAAGGACCTAGAGGGTTACGCGTGGGTGAGTGGGGATGGAGCGCTACCACCCTGCACCACCACCTCCCCGGAGCAGGGCCAGGGCAACAGCACCCCTCTGCAGGCCACACAGTCACCACTCGGCTGGTCAGATGTGGTGGGGAGGGGGAGAGAGGAAAGCTTGCATGAGGCAGCAGTTGCCTCCACCATCCACCACCCTACACCACCTTCCACGTTCAGCCACATGCCACCCCTCTCTCCTGCACTAGAAAATTAATTATCATTCATTGGAGTTGGATGTAGGATTTAGTAGGATTCACTTCAATCAACCTAAGGCACCAAACTATTGGGCCATTTATTGATTGCCTGAATTTCTTAAGTACAATTCTATCTCACCCTATGAAAGTCCCCGAAATCCATGAATGCATGTCCTTTTGTGACACACCATGAGCTTACCCTTAAGATCAAGTCACAAAAGCAGCGAGGAGGATGACCCACCCACCTTCTGTATTTTCACTGACTTGAGCAGGGTGGAAGAGCATCTCACTTAGGCATCTACGAGGTGAGACAGAATCCGGACCTTTGTTTTTCTGGCTTTCAAGAGATGCATTTTGCTTTTGTGGAAATGTACCCCTTTGGCTTTTCTGCTTCCAATGAAGCAAAGCCAAGGTAAAATGAACAAAAAGCTTTAAGCCTAATTCCTTTATTTCTTTTCTTTATTAAGTTCACCCGATTAGGGTTCAGTGTTGCACATCTCCAAGACAAATGGTAAGCATTACAACTTCATCAGGATGAGTTCACACAGCAAATGAGCTAATGATCTACTATAAGGAGATGCAGACTTTACGCTGGCAGGGTGCAACTATTCCTACTCTTAACAACTTATTTTTTTCTCATTCCACATCCCACATCCCTCCTTGCTTCTAAAAAAAATTATTTTTCTAGCTGCTGACAGAGGTTAAATTAAAGGCATGATAGGATCTGATGCATGATCCCAAGAAGCAAGCCTCCTGTCATACCACGTGTGCACAATAGGAGGCATGATTGTGGGATTGATGCTCAGATCGAAACACACCATGTTGCCAGTGCAGGTGCTGATGATGGATTTTAGGAACCCAGCCCTTATACCTTTGTTCCAGGTGGGCACAACCCTCAGACCAACTACAACACCTGCCAGTTGATAATAGGTGAATTTATTGATACAGAGTGATAACAAAAAGCAACAATACAAACAATCAAGCAATTCTATATCTACCAATCCTAGGGCTGTCAGAGTCAAAGTACATCTGGTCAGGATGCAGGCTCCACTCTGAGTCTCTTTCTCTTAGGTATCAGCAGTCTGAAGGTGAGATGCCAAGGCCCACAACCCAGCTCCAGTGGGGTGCATAAGACAGGCTGCTGGTATGCCCTAGGCCCATGGTGGCCTCGGGGACCCTTCCCAGGGGACAGGGATGAGGATGGGGAATCCCCTTGGGAAGGAGAAGAATGAGGGACAGCAAAGAGGGACAAAAAGGAACAGAGAGGGATGGGAGGGACAGGACAAAGGGAGGAACCCTTTGTTACTCTCCAGTCTCTGCTTTTGTATTCTCCTTCCCCCTTGATGACTCCTGATGACTTTTCATCCGTGGCTATCTCTGGTTGTTTTTTTCTCTGTGGTCACACATCTACATAGCCTTCCAGGCCTTCTCCTAATTTGGTCTGCTCCCCCAAAACCAGGACTCAGCCCCCCCCTCTGTTCTGGGGCCTTGTAGCTGGTGTCATTTACCTTGTGTTATGGGACAGTATGGTACATACTTCCTTGGTTCCCAGGCTGTTTTCTAGACTATGTGCCCTTGTTGTGTTAGACAGCCTGTCTGCTTCCAGGGCTATATGGAACTGTGTGTGTGATACCCAGGCTCTTAGAAATCCAATTAACCCCTGCTGCCCATCTTGAACTCCTATAATGCATATACCTATACGCCAGTTCCCCAAAACAAGCTTTTAAATACCATTTTTAAGCCAACACAGGGAGAACCTGGGATTCCAAGCCCCCAAGCACCAGCAAGTAGCCAGCTTGGCTCCCATGCACTCTTGTGGGTGAGAACCCCAGTCAGCTGGTCAGGGCTCCCAGCTGTGGGACAGCATCAGAGCCAAAAGTTCTCCTGCACTTTTGGCCACAGGAGTGCCCAGGAGCCATGCTCCCAGTTGCAGGAGTGTAGTCCTTGCCTCCCCCGAACTCCCTCCTCTGGCTGGGAGCTCCAATCAGCTGACGAGCACTCACAGCTTTGGGATCACACTAGTTTTCAATGGGTCCCAAGGCTGGAAGCATCAGTCACGCGTTCAATTTAAGCAGCATTCGAATTAGACTCCGACTCTTGTGGGGGTCTGCAGCAGTGGCAGCTGGGAGCCGGAAGGAGCTGCCGCCACCTCCTAAACTGCTTAGAGAGGTGCGGGGTGGGCCAGGGGCTCTGATCTCTGGGGGGTGGGGGTGGGCTCTTGTCTCCTTTGAGGGAGCTCAGCCCCCCTGAGCTCCCCCATATTTTGAACCCTGAATTTAAGCCATGATGAGTACCAGCCACAAAATTATTACACATATTTTGTGTAATAGCTTTGTGACTTATTCTTTATTTTATCATGTGGTAAGGTCTGTACTGAAGACATGTTTAACCAATTAAACACATTTTAAATATAATATTTTCCAGGGGCCAAAGTGTCTGAAAACAAAGCATGACACCATCTACTGGAAGCCTCCAGTAGGGAGGAAATTCCAGAAAAATGCATATTTTTCATTAAATAAGCCATTTCCCATTATACTATCATCTTTCTTAAATGAAAAGTGTTATTAACTTGCTGTATTGTTTCTAAGAATAAATATTTCTCTTAGTGTGCTGATTAAAAATGAGCTGAACAAAACAGATCCTTTCCTTTGCTGCTTTGTTTTAAACAAAACGTTTGGAGGAAAAACACCTGTGGTACAGGAGCAATGGCTAAAGGATGTCACCTTTATTTACCACCGTGTGTGTCAAGTGGCCATTTAAACACTGATTTTCAGTGGCAAAAAAGTTAGGTAACATCCCCCCAAACAACAGCAAACTTCTGGCCACTACTCTTGTACCATGTGCTGCTGCTGCTGCTCTGCCCTCCCAGCTGCCAGAGCCATATTCCAGAGTCTCAAGTGAGAAGATGCAGGATGTGGGGAGTGGGGGAAGAGAAGAAGGATGAGAGGTGTGGCGTGTCCTCCCCATCTTTATTCCATTCCTCACCCACCTCTTCAGGCACTTATCATTACACTGTGGCTAGTTAGCGTGGCTAAAAATCAAAACCAAAATCAGGTTCTATAGCTGACCATTTCTCTGCAAGGTTTGTCATGTAATTGTTGAGATAAGGGCATGGGAACGATAGTTCTTGAATTCAACACATGCACAAGGCTTTTTCTGGTAGACTGGTTTGCACCTTGCTGGGAATCATTCATAACTGTGGAACTTCATGAAACTTTCCTTTTATCACCTGAACCTTCCCCTGGCCATGATTCCCTTCCACTCATTCTATATTTATCTTTCGATACCTTCTGTTTTGCAAAGAAGCTCCTCTGCTAGACAACACTTCAAAACTCATTTCATGCTCATCAGATTCCCTCCAAACCTAGGCATTTTTCACTTGCAAGAAGCTGTGTCTCCAAAACATTTGCAAGTCAGGCAAAATGATTTGATATATTTGAATATCAAAACCATTCTAATAGAGATATTCACTGGGACTGGGATCAAAATCAGCATTTCACTGAGATGCTTTTAGGATGAGAAATGTTATGGTGACACAGGCTGCAAAGCAGCATATCCTTTCTCAGTAATTATGCAACACCATGGGCTAAATCTAGGATGTGTGTGTGTAGAGGGCTAGGGGAGAGGAGAAAGAATATCAGTTTCTGATCTTAGACCTGCTGATCTGTAATCTTAAACACATGCTGTACAGTATCCAAAGGACTAGATGAACACTTTATAAATAAAAGTAAAGTATATAAATACACTTGCTCGAAAATACCACATTGACAATTCTAGTCTATTCAAAGAGAAGACTGTATACTAACTCTTGGTCATTCTCGCTTTTTAAGGACAATCAACATAACCCAAAGGAAAAGACCAAGTTCACTCAAGGACATGCCTGTGCTGGCTTCTGCTAATATGAGGTCCCTATGTCCATGCTAAACAATACGACTCAGCTGCTAGTTACACTGTGCTATGGTGCTTGAGATAGCTGGGAAACGCATTAGGTCTGTGCTTCTGCTTAGTAGCCTCAAACATAACTTACAGCATCCCCCCCCCGCCTTTTGCTAACCTCCAATGGGGAATGGTAGGGGAAACACCAACTCTGCCACTTCAGAGTCCTCATTAGGACCTAGTAGCCCAGTTGGGGCTGGGACTACAATTTGCATCTCCCAGCATCTCCATTCATGAATTTGGCTCAAATGTATGATTGTGTGTGTAAAAGTCCCAGACACCTGAATTCTGTTTCTTTCAGGTTTCTGAACAGATCTAAATCTAGCAAGGCAGTTTTAGAGATCAGTCTCTGCTAATGTTACAGCAGTGAAGAATGAATAAGATATTGTAAAGGAGCCGCATGACCAGCAGGTTTGTATTTTAATGGTATAAAGAGCCAAGCAGGAGTAGTCTCAAACTGATGGCACTGAGGATGTATGGGGCAATTACCACTGCAGCAGGGACAACCAGTGAAGTCAGTAGCAGTTGAGATTTATAACATCTGGCACTGTAGCCTTAATGCATAACACTACAGAGAAGGGAGAGCAAAGAGACTATTCGGTGCCAAAATGTCAGCTTTATATGCCCTGACTTTTGTTTGCATTTTGTCCAACCCCTAACGCTATTTAAGTGTAGCTCTTTGTACAGTAATACCAGTCCTATATAAATGAAAAAAGAAGAAAAAATCCTGGCTTCCACAAAACCTTTCATGGAATAATAATCCATCTTCTCTTTATTCAAGAGACTGGAACAGTCTTCCCTTCAGAGCCATGCCAATCCCATAGGTAAGTGTCTGGTTAGGTAAGGTTTCTAAAAGAGCTGATTATGTGCCCACAGAGCCAAAACAATAAGCAATGTCAGTGTATTAGATAAATATATGACTTCTAAAATATTAACATGCTTTATTTACTTGATATTCTGGGAAAGCTACCAGAGTCTATGTGCTGGCAGAGAGCACTGAAGCTTGCAAAGACAGACAGCAGAATGATGTCTGATAGTGTTTTCTATAAATGGGATAGAAAACACTGTCAGAGGCATGGAGGGGCAGAGGTGGGGGGTATACTTATGAAAAGGCTTTATGGAAGAAATGGCCTTGATGTGTTTCTACTGCTCTCAGAATACATGGTGTACAACTACTTCCTTTTAGCTATTTAGCAGCTTGGTTAGACTATTTTTTCCAGCCAATATGCAGGGCAAAATGCACTCGTGGCAGATCCCAACCTTCAATTTACTAAGTGTATTGCCTATAAGACGCCAGGGGATGGGGCCACAGGGGGAAATGATGATGCTTCCCAGCCAAGATAGGTGATGAGCACAAGAAGTACCCAGGTAAGTGGCAGGGATCTGGATAGTCCTGGGATCAGGGGGGCTGTGCATACACCCAAAGGAGGCCTTAAATGCCTCTACACTAATGCTCGTAGTATGGGGAACAAACAGGAGGAACTAGCCCTCCTGCTAGCTAACACAAATACTGGGGCTCACTGAAATGTGGTGGGATTCAACCCATGACTGGGCGGTAAACATCAAGGGCTACAGACTGTACAGATGGGATAGAATGGGGAGAAAAAGTGGGGGTGTGGTGCTCTACGTCAAAGAACAATAAAAATCCTCAACAAACAGCACGGGGTAAGAGGAAGGGCAGACTGAAGTGCTCTGGCTTAGAATACAAGGGGGTCGAGGGGAAAGGAACTTAATGGTGGGTGTCTACTACAGACCACCCAACCAGGGGGAAGAGCTGGACTGGGAATTCTCAGGTCAGCTCGTGGAGGCAGTTAAATCAAGGGACGTGGTCATCATGGGTGACCTAAACTACCCGGACATCTGCTGGGAGGAGCAGTCAGTTAGGTCTGACTGCTCACGTAGGTTCCTAGCTGAGATACAGGACCTCCACCTAACCCAGGAGGTGCACAGTCCCACCAGGGGGAATGCCTTGCTGGACCTGGTCCTGGCTACAGCTGATGACCTGGTGAGGGGGCTGCGGGTTCTCAACCACCTGGGCGATAGCGATCATCACCTACTGGAATTCACCATCCAGCACAGGGTGTCAAAGGCCTGCAGCAAGGCAGCAGCCCTTGACTTCAGGAGGGCCAGTTTCATGAGTTAAGGAGATTAGTCGGTGAGGCACTGAGGTCCTGGAGAGGAAGGGAGTTGGGAGTCCAAGATGAGTGGTCGTTCCTTAACGAGACGATCCGCTAAGCCCAAAGGGTGACAGTCCCAATGCGAGTCAAAGGGGACAAGAGTGCTCAAAAGCCCCCATGGCTCACCAAAGGCATTCAGGATTGCCTGAAAGCTAAAAAGGAGGCATACACCCAATGGAAGGGAGGGGCCATCACCAAGGAGGATTATACCTCAATTGTTCAAGACTGTAGGGGGGCTGTTAGGAAGGCTAAAGTGGAGACAGAACTGGGACTAGCGACCCAGATCAAAGATAACAAGAAGTCCTTTTTTAAATACATAGGGAGTAAAAAGAAGGCACCGGGTAAGGTGGGACCTCTGCAGGACACGCTTGGAAATCTTTTGGTCACACCAGCTAAAGCTGACCTCTTTAACAAATTCTTTGCCTCCATTTTTCTGAGCAGGGACTGGGACATCCCCCACAACCAGGATCCCAGACAAACTCAGGAGAGGCACAGCCGAGCCCAGGGTCAGAGAGGACCTGGTCAGGGAACTTCTGGTGGGACTGGATGTCTTCAGATCAGCAGGTCCAGATAATCTCCACCCAAGGGTGCTGAGGGAATGGCAGAGGTCATTGCAGGACCCCTGGCACAGCAGTACAAGCACTTGTGGTGCTCTAGTGAGGTGCCAGAGAATTGGAAAAGGGCCAATGTGGTCCCCATTTTCAAAAAAGGGAGGAAGGAGAACCCAGGAAACTATAGGCCTATTAATCTTACCTCGGTCCGGGGAAGCTCTCTAAGAAAATTATCCAAAAACACATCTGTAAGGGACAAGCAGGGGAGATTATGCTTAGGGGCAACCAACATGGTTCATTAGAGGCAGGTCCTTTCAGACCAACCTCAAGGCAGGCTTCAGCTTCCTGGACAATGACCTGCACATCACGACGAGGGACATGCTCAGTTGGGATGGGCTTCACCTGTCCCCCAAAGGTAAGCATGTGTTCTCTTCTAGGTTGGCGGACCTCCTCCGGCGGGCTTTAAACTAGGCTCGTTGGGGGGAGGGGAAGATGAGGGCAGGGGAAGCCATGGACCATTAACCCATGTGGCACCCACAAGGACAGCCCAGCCTGAAGAAGGAGAACGTCGGGAACCTGCAATCCATGGGGCGGACAGCAATACAGCAATACAGCACAGGTAAACAAAAAGCAGGTAAGCAATAAGGGGCCCTTTAGGAATCGAAGCTGGGGGGCAAAAAAGGCACCAGTCACAGGGCTCAAGTGACTATATACTAATGCTAGGAGCATGGGGAACAAGCAGGATGAACTAGCACTCCTGCTTGCAGAAAACACCTACGACTTAGTAGGGCTAACAGAAACCTGGTGGGATTCTTTCCACAACTGGGCAGTACATATTGAGGGTTATAGGCTGTACAGAAAGGACAGGGTGGGGAAGAAAGGGGGAGGGGTTGTGTTCTATATCAATGAGCAATATACTTCGACTCTCATCAAGACGGAATCGAAGGAGGAGAAAGTAGAAGGATTGTGGGTTAAGTTACATGGGGAGCAAGGAGAAAGGGATTTGGTGGTAGGGGTCTGCTACAGACCCCCACACCAAGGGGAAGAACTAGATTCAGGGTTCCTGAGGCAGGTCTCAGAAACCATAACAACTAAAGAGGCGGTAGTCATGGGGGACCTAAACTACCCAGACATCTGCTGGGAGACACAGACAGCAAAGTCCCACCGTTCACGCATGTTCCTATCCTGCGTACAGGACCTCCACCTGATGCAGGAGGTACACGGTCCCACTAGGGGGAATGCCTTACTGGACCTGGTATTGGCAACAAGGGATGATATGATAGGGGACCTACAGATTGGTAGTCACCTGGGGGACAGCGATCACCAAATAATAGAATTCATCATAAGATGTCGAGTGGGTAAGGTAACTAGTAGGGTGAAAGTGCTAGACTTTAGGAAAGCTGATTTCAATGAACTCAGGCGATTAGTCAAGGATGCACTGCAGAGTAGGAGTTTTGAAGAGATGGGAGCCCAGGAAGGGTGGCTGT
>NW_005842011.1:733817-757053 GCF_000455745.1 Alligator sinensis | reverse complement strand
TAGATAAGCATCTAGCTGGGGTCATCTGAACCCAGTACTCTTTCCTGCCTATGCAGGGGGTCGGACTCGATGATCTGTTGAGGTCCCTTCCGACCCTAACATCTATGAATCTATGAACCTGGCTGCCTTCTATGACCAGGTCCCAGAATTCTTGGATGCAGGTGCTGCTGTGGACGTAGTCTTACTGGACTTTAGGAAGGCCTTCAACACTGTCTCTCACCCCATTCTCATTAAAAAATTAAGTGATTGTGGCATCAGTGCTTACACAATCAGATGGGTTACCAATTGGCTGGAGGGCCGCACCCAGACAGTGGTGGTGGATGGGTCATTTTCAACCTTGAGGGACGTAGGCAGTGTGGTTTCCCAGGGCCAGTCCTGGGGTCCTTACTGTTCAACATCTTCATTAGCAACTTGGATGAGGGGGTGAAAAGCACCTTGTTCAAGTTCGCAGATGACACTAAAATGTGGGGAGAAGTGGACATGTTAGAAGGGAGGAACAGGCTAGAACAAGATCTGGACAGGTTACAGGGGTGGCTGGATGAGAATAGGATGGGTTTCAACACTGACAAGTGCAAAGTACTTCACCTTGGGATGAAGAAACAGCAGCAAAGCTACAGGCTGAGGAACTCCCTTCTCATCAGCACAAGGCAGAAAAGCATCTTGGAGTCATTATGGATTCCAAAATGAACATGGGCCACCAATGTGAGGATGTGGTCAGGAGGCCAACCGCACCTTGTCATGCATCCACAGATGCATCACGAGCAGAGCCAAGGAGGTCATCCTCCCCCTCTATGCAACATTGGTCAGGCTGCAGTTGGAGTACTGCATCTAGTTCTGGGTGCCGCACTTCAGGAGGGATATGGACAGCATTGAGAGGGTTCAAAGGAGGGCCAATCACATGATCAGGGGGCAGCAGGGCAGACCCTATGAGGAGAGGCTACGGGACCTGAACCTATTCAGCCTCCACAAGAGAAGGCTGAGAGGGGATGTGGTGGCTGTCTATAAACTTACCAAGGGGGATCAGCGGGGAACGGGAGAGACCCTGTTTCCCCAAGCATTACCAGGAGTAACTAGGAATAATGGCCATAAGTTGACTGAGAGTAGGTTCAGGCTGGACATCAGGAGGCACTACTTCACAGTCAGGGAAGCTAGGATCTGGAACCACTTTCCAAAGGAAGTGGTGCTCACTCCTACCCTGGGGGTCTTCAAAAGGAGGCTGGATAGTCACCTTGCCGGGGTCATTTGACCCCAGTACTCTTTCCTGCCCATGGTAGGGGGTCGGACTTGATGATCTGCTCAGGTCCCTTCCGACCCTACCTACTATGAAACTATGAAACTAAGACTAGTAGTAGAATTGTATTTGCTTAATATATACTGATATTGACTACTGGAGTATAGCACCTTGAATTCTGAGGGTGAAATCCTGATCCTACTCTAGTTCTAAAAAGTTTTGTCTTTAACTTTCCAGTGGGAAATTCACCTTATTTATTAACATTATTTATGATCTATTTCCTGTTGAAAGCATACTCAGTGCGGAGAGAGAATGATTGCTTTTATGAATGTTCAGTCAGTCAAACTGGACTTATGAACCATAAGCTCATCTGGGAAATCCAGCTCCTGTCTTCCAGGGTTCTGTTTTTATTCTTGCCCTTTTACATACAAGCCATTTAACACATACATGTATTAGTATTTGTGTTTCTCACAGCAAATGAAGCTTTGGGAGGAATCTGAAGGAGAATGGAATAAAAGAGGAATTTAAATGAGAAGAGAAAAAGAGAAATGTCCTTTTCTAACATCACTACTCATTCTTGCTACAGCTCACTTTCGTGCTTCTCTTGTTGCACAAATATAGTGGGGATATGGACAAACCAAAGTTTCCTCTGCCACAGCCTCTTGGGGTATAGAAGTTAAACTTAGATTGACCTAACTAGGGTTAAGTCGATCTAAATGCTGATCTGTACAGATGTTTGGGGAGGTTAAACGGAGCAAAAAATGACGGCTTAACCTAATTTAATTTACATGAGAAGGTGCACTAAATTAGATTGGGAAGAAATTAGCCCAATCTTGTGTGTACACTTTCAGAGTGGAGCCCCAGGGCTAAGAAAGACTAACCAGTTGCCCTAACCCTGCAGCTGTGCTTTTTCTACCCTCTTCCCTCTACCCTGACTGGGCTAGTTTTAGCCTCCTGCCTCCCCCGCCGGACAAACAGTACCGCCCCCCTCAGACTCACCAAACCCCTGAAGACTTGCCAGTCCCTCCCAATCCTGCCAATCTCCTTCCCTACCCTTACTACTTAGGTTGGGGTCCTGGCATGGCTCCTGGCACCAGCAAATGTCTACGCAAGCAATCTGATCTAAAATTACGTGGCTTAAATTAAGTAATTTGATCATACATGGTATCCCAAGAATATGTATATATACCCTTAGGTAACCCTTGGGTATACATACCCTTGGGTATTGTGCTTACTTACATATCTGGGTATATTTTTCTTGTTCAAGGGACTGTTATCGGCTCCTTTGTTAGCAACAGTAAGTACCTTGGGGATAAGAAAAATCTAATGCTTGGACTGCAATGTCTGTATTTGCCCTCCTGAAATCAAAAAGCTGGACTTGGTGAATTCTAATTTATATCTCACATGAAAAAAATGAACCCAGTCCTATATTTTGAGTGCTCTAAACTGCAACTGAAGCTGGAAGTGCTTAGTACTTCAGCACCTTAGCTTAAAGCAATAACATTCAATCAGCGGTCACCTATTTAGTTGTTTTTTAAAATCCCTTTAGGGCCTTTCTGAATTTTAGGTGCCCAAGTACCTTGGAAAATCTGGCCCTAAGTCCCAATTCAGGAAATTATTTAGAAAACCTATTTCAGGAAAGCCTTTAAGTCTGCATTTAATTTTAAGCACTCGCTTCAAATGGGACTTTAGCACACACTTAAGTACCACTTGTGTGCAAGAATGCCCAGGGTCTATTTGCCAAGGGACCATTCTGGCCACCAGAGCTTGCTAGAGCATAGCTACTGCTCTGACCATGACCCTTTACTCCCCAGACACCACAAGAGACTCCCTACACAGGAATTTGACAATGGTGAAGAATACATCAGTTTTACGCTACTGAGAAACTCCATCATACAAGTGAATCTCTGATGACCACTGGAGACAGCCTGCAGTCCATTTTGTGTTACCAAAGTCAATGAAAGCTGACTTAGCTAGGGTCAGGACCTATCCCAAATATTCTTGCTGATAAGCTAAGAAAAACTCTTTTTCATTTTTTCTAAGTAGCTAAGCTGCTGTACAAACTTTCCTATATAGGCCTAAATTCTCGCTCTTGCTGTGTGAGCAACATGCGTAGCTCCAACTGAAGTCAGCTGGAGTCTGACGTGCATGCTGCAGTAGAGTTATGTCATTAAAATTTCAAATGGTGCCCAAATGAAATATCCTCTCTGGTTAAAAGTGAGGAAGAAAAGCACCACAGAGGAAAAACAGAGATTTAATTTCAGGGTGAAAAGACGCAGGTGATTTGTTTGTAAATTTTCAAAGTGCTATTACTGTGCATTTTTCTTTGTCTAATTCATATGAAATCACAATTTTATTCTTGTGAAGTTATACTTTGACAATAAACTGGCCACCTTAAAACAGAGTATTTGAAGGCCATTAGGGAGACATCTGAAAGCTACAGAACTGGATTACTAGGCTGTTAATAAAATCTTTGACCTGAAGCTTGGACTAATGCCGTATCAGTAACAGTGGCTATTACACTATGCTTTATATGAATTTAAATTTCAAGACCCTGATTCATGAAAAACTGTTATTCACAAGTGAAATTAAAGTGTGGTTAACTGTAAACTAGCAACACAGACCGAAAGTTGGACATAGTTAGCTAGCAGCTAACTATAAATCACAGCCCAGAAAGCAAATACTTGGGATTCAAACAATGCTATAAAAATTAAATGTAAAATTAGAGTTGGTGCTAGAGTCAGCAATTACAGGGGCTCCTAATAAACTGTTACAGGATCCCCTAATAAAAAAGGAAACTCAAAGCTTTATGAAAAGTAGAGAAAGTACAGCTGTGAAGCACCAGAATTTAAGGAGATATCTCGAATAGCAGATTTAGAGGATGTTTTAAGTAAAGGCCTGGAGTGATGTGATACCTCTGAAAATGAATGGAAAAAATGAAAAATCATGTCCAAAGCAACACAAAACTACCAGAGCACCTCAAATTATAATGCTGATTCACTGGAACCTGACTGCTTACTGGAACTGGTAGATCTCAATGCCACAGAAGGTTGTGGAAGCTAGTATTTAAAGTGGGTTCAAAAAAGGGATTAATCAAATTTATGAAGAACAAGTTTCTCAGGAGCCATTAAAAGAGAACAGTCAGGGGGGTAAACTCAGACCCTGGACAGGCCAAAAGCTAGGACTGCTAGGCACTGGGAAGGTGTGATAGGATGGATCACATGACTCATGGTCTGTTTCTTACATACTTCCTCTAAAGCAGTGGTGCTCGAGCCTCAACCTTTTTCCCCCATGGGCCAGACAGGCAGTGCGAGGTCCCTCTGGGGACTGGATACAGCTGGTGGGCCCGGCCCGGCATGTGAGGTGGGCCCAGCAAGGCTAATCCAGCCACATGGAGAGGGGTAGGGAACAGCATGTCCCTGATCCAGCCACACAGGGATCTAGCCCCAATCTGGTGGTGTGAGGAAAAGGCAGCATGGCCCAATCCTGATCTGACTGGACAGGAGGAAGGGGGTTTAATCTGACCCTAATGTGGTCACATGCAGGGAAGAGGACATGGCCCAGCCACAATCCAGTCGCATGGGGGAAAGTGGTGTGGCCTGGCCCCAACCCAGCCCATTGATGGGAAGGGGGCATGGCCTGGCCCAGATTTGGCTATACAGGGCTTGGGAATTTGACAGAGAGGGAGGAACGGCAGCCTTAATGGCCACTGCTCCCCCACTGCTAAATTTCCCAACTCGTGGAGAACTCTGTGGGGCAGATGCTATGGCTCCATGGGCTGGATCTGGCTGAGCTCTTAAGCATCTCGCCATGGTTAGACACTGAATACTGGACTTTCAGTCTGACCCAGTACAGCAGTTGTTCTGTAGCGCTTACCTATTGGTCATAGGTTAATACTAGCCAATAATCTTTAGTAGTTATATATAGAGAAGTCCAGGATGCTTTCTTGCAAACCTAAACAGAAATAAACCAGAAGTTTGCCTTTTGTAAACTGGGACTTTATATGACCTTCATGCTGTAGGCCTGTCAGGATGTACTGAAGATGAATACAATCAGACAGCCATTAGACACTGTTCTAATTTAGACACAGCAAAACCTATTGAGTAATGTCAAATGAAACAAAAAGCTGATCAGGTCTAAGAAAGGGCTTTAGTTCCCTTCAGATAAAATCTGAAGAACCTTGTAAAATCAAGCTTGCGGTTAAAGGCCTTTCTGGGATGGCATGGCATGGCATGCAGGACTGGAAAATAGCCTGGCAAAATTACTGACTGAATGCTGAAGAACTCTATCACCAACCACAGAGGGAATATAAGATAATTTGCAACATGGCCTTGTCTTTGTAAAGTTTAAGACAAGGCAGATCAATCATATTGGAAGTTCACTCATTTTTTGTGCCGATGAAGTGGACATCAAGAAAATTACCTTTCATGTGAGAAACTTGAGTTTACAAGCACCAGGAGGTCCAAAAGATTTTTAAATCGGCTTAGTTGAGACATATCAATATCCAGTGACACAGAGAATTTCATACAATGGTAATTTCATATGCATCACAATCTACTTAAGCCTGAGGACAAGGGTCTGCAAAAAAGCTAATCTAATCTTCAGTGTATTAATGGAAGGCTGAAAAATTGCTAAAGGAACTCAGATAGAAAATGCTCATAACTAAAACTCCAACAGGTACAGAAGGTGACAAGGAGTTTGCATGTAAGGGAGGTAAAAGGATCTGTCAAACTCTGTACCTCTGTCATTTAGACTGCCTTTTTGTCTGGCTGCAAATGAGAAGCTGGAAGTATCTGAGAACCTACTGATCAGTGCTCAATGTGATTCTAGGGCTCCAGGCTTCATCAGTGCCCCTTCAGGAACCAAGCTGACAGAAATATAGATACTTTGTTGTGCCAAATTATAACTTGGTTCTGAGCAATCAGATGTGGCCAAATTTTCAGCTTCTTGGGGAAAAACTACTGTCAACATTTGTGAGTTAAAATGTAATACATCTTTCTTGGTCAATATGGGGACATGATCCTGTTAGAGAGATTCCATAATCCTATCTTCCCCCCAAGCTTGTTCACTATCTTTGCTAAAAGAAGCAGCAAAGGAAAGGCATAAGGCAACTTCCCCTCATCCCACACTCCAACTGCAACCAACCTCTTCCCTGCCTTGTGCAGAACACTGGTATTTTGTTGTTGTGAGAGATGGTAGATATTTGGTGGCTGGAGTCCTCTACTTGGGGAAAAAGCAATATCCAAAGACTGCTCACATCGGTCTGTTACCCATGTGAGCAGCCTGGCCCATCTGCAATTGTTTCATCTTTCCAACAGTTATGGGGCCATTTGAAATCTTTTTCATGACACTGCTCAATCGCACATATTCATGGCTTCCTGACAATACACAAAGCAACATCTTGGTCATCTTAGTATGCAAAAATACAGCAGCTTGACAGACCATATCACAGCAAAGTATGCTAGGTGTCTTCATGACTCTTCTTCTGTCTGGGTCATGCGGTCCACCGCTTCTAAAAAAAAAGCACTTTCAGTGTACAGTCACACACCTATACAACAACTGCTAACTATACTATGTTTTCAATTTTTGTCATCAACTCTAATGTCTTTAGAATTTACTGTTACACTCGGGGCTTATTTATGTCACAACATCCTCACTGCTAATGCCACTCTATCAGTGACCCCTTACAAGGAAGCTTTAATATATTGAGGCATCTGGAACCTATTCATCTAAAGGCACAATGAGATCTGATTCCTGATCCCAATAGGATCTCCTGCCATGCCAAGTGCATGACAGGCTACTTGTCAGTGCAGGGGGAGCTGAGGATCATGGTCCTAGGCTCCCCTTGAACTGGCAAGTTGAAAGTTGGGTGCCTGCCGGTCTGGGGCTGCCACCAGCTGATTATCATCTACAGCTAGGCACAGCACTGGGGCCTGAAACCTGCTCTGGTGCAGTCCAGAATTGGTTTAAAATCAGTTGATAGCTGGCTCCAGCCCCTGAGAACATTTTTATCACTGATTTGGCATTTTATGGTACCTTAAATGGGTGCACATTTAAAACTCCTGCCATTTATGTCATGATTAACACATTAATTGCAGCATAAATGTAATGCGTAGAAAGGGCATGAATGAATAGTTTTCAGATTATCATCATTAAATTGTTTTTGAGCTAGATGTGAAACGATGAAAGAAGCAACTCACCAGACTTGTGCTGGAGTTGCATACACTTTCACAAGGAGTGTATGAATTACAACCTTACTGCTTCCAGTGGGGATAAGTACACACCAGGATACTTTATTCCCACAGAGGTTCAGGCAATAATTACACCACTAGCTCTCCTGAGGAGTATCTGCCAGAGGGAGTAGAGAGTATCCTAGAGGAACCATTTCTTCAGGAAGTCAGCACGTGTATTTTAGTCGTAATGCAAATGTACATTATGAGAGCAAAATTATAATCTTTTTGCTCAGCAGATCAGTTGCTGCACCACCAATTTTTTCCACTCTAAGAAAGGAGAAGGCCAACTCTCCCTAACTTCCCATCTCAATACAGAACCCAGGTGTTATCAGATTCCATACCACAGGAAGGGCAGCAGATGTTATGGATCACAAATAGAGAAGGCATTTTGAAGACCCATGATTACTCTACAATAAGTAACCATTCCTTCTTTTCCAAGTGACTTTCTATTCATCACTCTGTTGAATAAATCAATGTCTGGACAGTGACTTTTGAAAAATGTCCTGAATTATGAAATGTTTGACTGACCATACTATCATATAAAAATAGGACTAGAAGGAACATCAAGAGGTCATCTAACTTAAAACAGAATCATCCTTGTCTAAACCATAGAAGACTAATGTTTATGCAACTTACCTGTGACAAATTTCACAACCCCCTTGTTCCAGTGCTTAACCACAGTCATAGTTAGAAAGTTCTTTCTAATATCTAATTTAAATCTCCCTTATTGTAATTTATGCCTCTTACTATTTCTCCTGTGCCCTATGGGCACAGAAAACAATTGACTATCATCATTATCAGGGCTTGGACTAGATGACCCTTTTTTCTAGATCAGATAAACCCAGGTCTTTTAACCTTATCTTGTGACCTAAGGAAATGCACCTGATGCCTAAAAGATTGTCCAGCAGCACTCCCAACTATACAGTTGTTTCAAAAAATATATCACAAACAACTTACCTCTCAAACTTTTATCCATACGTAAGCTTGCTATTTTTAGAGCATCATTATACAATTGTTACATACCCATCTCATAGTAGTTTCATCTAGACCATACGTCCTTAGCTTACATATGTGAATGTTATGGGAGACAGTCTCAAAAGCCTTTATTAAATTAAAAGTCTATCACAGCCATTGCTCCCCACCCTATCTGAAAGGCCCATCACTGAAGCAAACCAGATTGGTTAGACAGGACTCACACTTGGCAAATAAATGTTGACTGTTCCTTATTACCATGTTATACTCTAAAGGCCAGATTCCAGTCCACCTATTGCATATCGAAGTGGATTTAGGTGCCTAAGCACAATTTTATTCCACCCTGTTCAATTCCTGAAAATTCTCTATGCATCTTCTTTTTTTAATACATTGTCATCTTATCCTTAAGATTGAGTCACAAAAAAGCAATAAAGACAAGGACTCAGCAAGCGCATAGCTACTAGCTTAATCTAATGATAAATGCACTGACTGTAAAGACAAACATTTTCTTAGCATAGGAAGGATGATTGGTGTACTTCTTCGTTATTTCCATAAAACATCACCTTGGCACAGTGTATAATGAACGCAGCTGTCCTGTCCCTCCATTGCTGACCTGGTTTCATTCTTTTACAAATTTCTTTTGGGTGAACTTTTTTTTTTTTTTTTTTTTTAAGGTAAGTAACAACCAAAGCAAAAAAAACCCCACACAAGCCCAGCCCCCAGCAATCAAACACTCTCAACCCCTAATTATTTTTACGGCTCTAAATATCATTAATCTAACATTGCTCCTATTGTGGTAAAAAGTAAAATCCTCATCCTCTTCAAGTGGGCTGAGTGCTTCTGAAAGTCTTATCCAAGATTGATTCTCATGACAAATGAGTGCAGCTCAAATAATTTGCTATCTGTAGCTTCATGTTTGATGCTATGTCTGAGGATTCATATCATTCCCTTTTTACCGCAGCGAGATTTTACTTTTACACAAAAGGATCTCTGAAGTCTAGGTCTGACTCTACACATTAGAGGATTAAAATACTACTTAAGATTTACAATAATTGCTAAAGCTGCAGGAAGGAAGAACACAAATCATTCACTATAATAAAATTTCCTGTGTACGAGCTGCAATACCAGCTTATCATCCAATTGTTTAACATTCTAACTTTAAATCTCCTATCGAAGAAATTACTTTTCCTAATAACAGTATGAATTACTGGCAGCTTCCAGATTATTCATTTCAATGGACATAAGTTCCCCTTCCTTATGAACTTCAACTACTATTGATTTATAGTTATACTTTGGAAATCATTACTTAGATTCAGTTAGAACTTATTATCTTCCCTTACAAATTGTTAACATTAAGTTTTCCAGAGTGAAAGATTTTTATTACAGAGGAGAAATTTACAAGTTTAGATTTAATAAGGGCTTCATTTCCTCCGGACTTCTGGACAGCAAATATTCAGCAATATCTAGTCTCATGAGCAGTTTAAAGGATAGTTAATTTCTTTAAAACCCCTACAGTGAAATTTTTATATCTCACTTTAAAGCTTTTACCTCTTCTTTTTCAGAGTGTTTAAGTGTATATTTTACTGAGATTTATGTGTTGTAGCATTTAAAACACACAACCACATAAGTGCACAAACAGAAGGAATATCTCTGCACTAGCAATATTCAGAGCTGCAGAAACTCAAACACAAAGCATAATCCCTTCACCTGACAGAACAGAAGATTAACATTATATATGTATTGAAATGGTTCAGCTATTCTTGCCATACTAAAAAGGAAAAAAAAATCAGAAGGACACAGAACAGAAAGGAGAAGTATTATAGCAAAGAATAATACCATAATATGCATAATAGGAAAGCTGCAAATGGTGGGTACTGTAGACCTATTTACATTTAAGTAAATATGTACAGGCTTGAATTGATACATTTTTAAGTAATATAATAGGTCTCACCACTAAGCAAGCACTCCAAGCATTATTATGTGTTAACTTATTTTCCTAGTGAGTGCTCACGTAAATTTTCCAAAAGGCCAAGGATCTAGGGACTACACAAACTCCTCTTTAATAAAAGATTTTTTTTTAAATATGTTTTTAATATACAAGATAGCCATTTTCTCAGAGAATTAGATTCTGTTTTAACCTTTTGCAGCCTATAAGCTTCCCATTCAAAAATTCTAAAGAGCCATTAGGACATTCCATGTTTAACAAATTCCATTCTGCCTACATGCTTTCACAATGACAAAATTCTTCCCTGACCTTTATTATCATATTAAAATGTGATCTTCTTGACTTTTGACCTTATTCTGTTTTCTTTTCGCTTCCTCCTCCCCTTGAAAACATTACTGTTGAATTTAAAATGCAATTATGGCTGAATTTTTTGCATGTTTATTGAGTATTATGAAGTACCAGTCATGACACAATAGTTAAAGTTGTACTGCAATTTAATGCAGCTTTGCTTGATATAAAGAAAGTTTGTTGCCTTTTATAGAAGGAACTTTATGAGAATTCACAAGTAAATCTGTGAATGAATTGAAATCTTGTGTATGGCCCCTGTTTTAGGAAAGTTGTAACTAAGCCAATTTATTAGTGATTGTTGCATCTAACTTTTCATTGGCTATAAAGAGGATTGTGTCTTCAGCCAGCTCTGTGAGCTCATTGTGACCTCAAAAGCAGTTCAACAAATCACCACTGCACGTACAGTAAACCTAATTGCAGCCAATGTTATTGTTTGTGATGAGTCACCGGTCTCAAGGAGAAATTCCATGTGTGTTGAGTTCTCAGTGGCAGATCATTCAGTTCCAGGGCTGTCCCTGTGGGGGTGGGGTGAATCAGGGTGACCACCCCAGGCCCTGCGCTTTGGGGGCCCTGTAGACAGTGCTGTACAGGCCATGCCATGGCATGATCGCCACCTCCCCCCGCCACACACACACACCATCAGCAGCTTCTGTGGGTGGTTGCCACCTCCACCCCCCCAGCCCTGCACAGGCTGATATGCCCCGGGCCCTGCACACCCCTAGGGATTGCTCTGTTCTGTTCAATTTTTAACATTCCTGAAGGTTTTGTGACCACAAGCTATCTTTGGGCATCCTTACTTAAAAGCCCTTTACTCCACTGCATACTCAGATGGTGCATAAGGACAAGTGAGGCAGGAGTATAAGTAGAGCTCATAAAATGCAATGACATTAAGACTCCTGGATTGCTGCTCCCCACTTCTACATAGCATCCACCTCTTAATAGTCCTTGAAATAACTGCAAGTGAGGGCCAGTAAACTACATCTGTTTTACCAAATTTGTCACCAGGCTGGTAGCACATACACATTTCAAATGGCTACTACACTCTGAATATTTTGCACTGCTCTGCTGTACTATCATTTTCTGTTAAAAGGTATCAAGTAAAATAAAAATATTTTAAAATGATACCGTATGTCTTCTAATCATTAGACATTCCAAACATTAGACGGTATAATTCCCTGTGAGAATCTTCTATGCCGTTTTTAATATTTTACTAAAAACCCAAGTAATGCCAAGACAAAAATCTTTACTAGAACTGGGTTGATTGAAAGCAATTGTCAGCAATATAAGATAAATAAAATAATTTTAAGGATCATATAATAATCCTCTAACCCAGGCATTATGAAACCAGGAAATTTATGGTTACAATTATACTTTAAAGAAATGTAAATGTTAAGGGAGGGAAAGAGCACAGTAAGGCATCTAAACAACTATAACTTTACTGACACCACCAGGGAAAAAAGAACTATTAACACGTGTCTTTATAAACCAATTTGATCTGAGAACACAAACTCTAAAATGCTTTAGTCATAATCTAATAGCATATTTACTATATTGCATTACTACAGGGTAGAATCAAATCATTTAGGTACCTAAACTATATATTTTAATTGACACTAACTTTTAATTTTCCAGGGAATGCTTGATTTCAAGATAATCACAATTTCTCTATAATTTGTTGTAAATTACTGATGTATGCTTTCAATCCTAAATCCACTTAACCATAGCTCTTTCTTCGCTTAGGTATATTAATTAGAGTTTTAAAAATATCTTTAAAAACAGAACTTTAAAACTGTACATGAATATGCACAGACTAATTTTACATATGTTTTGGATCTGCTCTGATATTCCCTTCTTGTACTCACTTTATGTAGCATTCTAGAAAATGTGTTTACTGGAAGGCAAGCTTGCCAGAATAGTGAATTTTAAATAAATATTTGAGATAATTTATGGAAAGTGGATTATTGATTTTGTAAATGTAAGTATTTGTACTGGCAATCTCATTGTAATAAGTTATTCTTATGTTTAGATATAAAATAACATCACCTATGCAAACAGTCAAAACAGCACATATTTAGAGTAAAGGACGCTTGGAATAAATGGCTCGTAAACCATTACGAATCAAGAATGGGTTGCATAAATTACACAAATGTATTAAAAGTCAATGCTTCTTTAACTAGTTACAAGCAGAGAAGATATAAACAAACTGTTGAATAAATAATTAGAGTGAATATGAACATAAACTCTGTTTATTCCATGGAATAAAAGCTGTGGCTATTTTGTTTTTTCATGAAAGCCAAGTAAACAATATCAGAGCTTAGTGTCTCAAAATAACTATAATATTATGATGGTTTCAAAATGTCACTGAAACCATAAATGTACACTGTAAATCAACATTAAATGCAAATTATGTTGCACAGAAATATAGTTAGGAAAATACTAACATTTACAAAACACTAAAACTCATGCTGTGTACAAAGAAATGTCTTTGGAAATCTAAAGTAACAGGTGTGCTTGCATTTAATTCAAAAGAGTTAATTACTGGTCCTTCAAACTTTTAGCAAGTGAATAACATCATGTGTCTAATTTTACATGTGTGAATAATAATCCCATTGACTTCAGCAAAACTGATCTAAAAAAAATGACACATGAACATTAATGTCCTCTTATTCTGTCCACTTATTGTAAGCCACCCCAAGTCCTTGTTGGGAAGCATGGCATATAAATGAAATAAGTAAATAAGTAAGAAAATAAATAAATGAATAAATATTAACAAGTGCAAGGTAATGCGTATAGGGAAAAATCACCTCGATTATATGTACACAATGCTGTATTCATACAATTCAGGAAGAAGACTTTGGAGTCACTGTATATGAGTTTTCTAAAAACATCAGCAAAATGTGCAGTTGTGGCCAAAAAGCTGATAAATTATTAGGCATCATTAATATGGGAATTGAAAACAAAACAAAAAATAATCATGCCACTATACAAATCCATAGTACTCCCACATCTTAAGTACTGTGTGCTGTTCTGAGGTGCAAACAAGTGTTGAAATGACCCAACTCAGGTTAGACAGCTTACTTTGAGCCACCTAAGCCTGAGTGGGGTTCTGCTACATACAGTCATTTGCACAGGCAGCTGGAGGTGAGTGTCAGGTGTGGGGCTGATGGATCAATGTGAGGGCTGACTGGAGGGTAAAAATAGCTTGGTCAGGGTTGCAGGGTGGTGGTGGGAGTTAATACAGCACAACTCTGGGTCTGTGGCAAGTGGCTGGGCTTTCCCAGCCTCAGGACTATGCTGTAAACATGTACAGGCATTTGTTAGACTGGGTTAACCCATTTTAGAGCTGGATAACCCTGGCCAATCTGAAATTAATTCAAAGGTGAACTAACTTTAGACTGGGTATGCCATTTTTAGGAAGACTAAAGCCCTTTGAAAGCTTGCATGCTCAGCCATTTAGGGCCTGTAAAGAAGTTATACTTACCAAGCATTAAGTGCACAGGAATTGCTTTACAGCTGTAACAGAACAAACATTCATGGTGCATAAAACACTTTAACAATGGCAGATCATGCTCTAAGGTCACCCTGGATAGATGTGGTATCAAATTAAAAAGTGCTTTGTAGTAGAGCACTTTATGGAACATTTGTACCATATCCCATCCTGAGTTAAGGTAGGTTTTGGGGGGCTAGGCTGAGCCCATGCAGCAAGAGGGCTTCATTCCTCTACCTCCAGTTCCAAGCATGGGCGGGCGGGTAGCCCTGTGCTGCAGCTCCTTCGTGCAGCTATCAAGGGCTGTAAAAGGGGGTAGAGGGAGCCCCATACTGCATGTCTCTCCCTCGATTGCTTGTTCAGGTCTGGGGGGGGAGAGCAGCCAGCCAGGTCCATGTGGCATACACCAGCCTCTTGATGGCTCCAGTCAGAAGGTGCAATATGGGGCTGTACAGCCTGGTTTTTCACTGCACTGGAAACTGGGGGTGGGGGAATTAAGCCTTCATAGCAAGTGGTCCTTCCCAACTATATTACTGGGTTGGGTCTTGTGGAGGGCTGAACCTCCATTTTGACGCTGTAGTCAACAGAGCTAATAGCATACTGGGATGCATTAGCTGATGCATCATGAGCAGAGCAAAGAAAGTGATACTTCCTTTCTGCTCAGTGCTGGTGGGACCCCAGCTGGAGTACTGTGTCCAGTTCTGGGCACCGCACTTGCAAAAAAAGTGATGGAGAATCTTGAAAGTGTCCAGAGAGAATGATTAAAGGCCTGGAGGACAAACCTTATGAGGAAAGACTAAAAGGTCTGGGACTGTTCAGCCTGTGGAAGAGAAGACTGAGGGGGGACTTGGTGGCTGTCTAAGTATGTGAGGGTGAATATTGGGAGCTTAGAGAAAAAACTGTTCACTAGGGCACCCCAGGGCAGGACAAGGAGCAACCACCATAAGCTGTTAGAGGATGGTGTCAGGTTGGATGCAAGGAAGAACTTCTTTACAGTAAGGATGATGAGAATCTGCAATAGACTTTCCAAGGAGGTGGTGCAGCCCCTAACCTAGGAAGTCCAAGAGGAGCCTGGACTGATCATTTGATCTCAGCAGTATCTCTGCCCAGAGCAGGGTGGTTGGACTCAATGATCTTCTGAGGTCCCTTCCACTCATAATTGATTCTATGATTTAATGATTATGATTTAATGCACTGAAACTATATAAAAAGAGGTTATGTGGTTTACAGATACAGATAGAAGAGACTGTATTGCCTTAACCTGAACTCTCTACTTAAATAATCTAAATACCCATACTTACCATAATTTTATAGTTTAATCCAATTATGTTAACCCAAGAGGAGGACAAATTCTATTACTAATTACTGAAGATATTGACTTTCCCCCAACAGGCCAATTTTCTCTTTCTCTTTACTGATTGGGACTTGTGTAACATATCCACATCATAAATATTAAACTTCATTCTAGCATATTAGTGCCATACGACTCTCTGGGACCTCACATAAAGGAATAAACAGGTGAAAAACAGTTTTAGTAATATTACTGAAATATATTTACCCATGATTAAAATAAGCAGACTATTTCCTACCACTGAGGAAGCTTGCTTTTTAAAGTGCCTCTGTGGCTATCGATCACTTCTTACATCTCCACAGACCTGATGACTTTAAAAGGCCAGTTCAAATATTCCATATTTTCATCTACAATTGTAAGCTTAGTAACTAAGCTAATATTGTGTGTCACAGTAAGGGCCAGAAGACATAGCTGAAATTGGAGCTCCTTGTGGTAAGCATTGTGTATTCATATAATATGAGGCAACTATAATTTGTCCCCCAGCATCAGACATGGTTGTTCAGTGCTCATCCACAATTTGGACTGGATTCATATGGGATCCATTTCATTCTCTGTTGCCTGAGAGAGGTCAGCAAGGAATTCTCCCCCTATAAGTGTCATCCTATTTATGAGGGAAGAAACACATTATGTTGGTAAGGATTGGGTACAACTGCTACCCTTCCTTTTAGAAAGTTATAAGAACCTTAGCAGCTATTCTACAGAATGCGAAAGCTGAAACAATAGCTGTCTCCACCCCAAACACAGGTATATGATGATAGACAAAACTAAGGCACGTGCAAGACACACTCCTGTGGAATTTCATTGGCTATTGTTTTGTGAAATTTTTGGTGTCTCTGACAAAAAGACTGGACACACCGAGAAAGAAGGCAGTATCACTTCGAGTGCTGGGGACCAAGCCCTGAGAAAGGCCTAGAGAGCACTTTTCAGGTTGACAGACTGAAAGCCACTTCAAGCTGAAAACAAAGACACTACCTCTTGTTGGATTCCTTCTGTGTTCAGCAAAACAGGGTTGTGCAACATTCACTGGAAATGGACAAGATTATCAAAGAAATACCTACCTCCATCATTAAATTTGTCTTCCTAACTGGACAAACTAACAAATCCCTTAATTTTATATCAACCACACTGTCCTTCTTCATAGTTTGTCCTGGTTGGATAGTACAGTGGTGAGTGTAGCCTCACTTTATGCACCGTCTATTTACTGGAACAGGGCATTAATGACTACCATAGTTACTCAAATATAAGGTAAGTCTTTTTCCCCCGCAAAGAGCATGGGGAAAACATCTCATCTTACAGTCACATACAGAGAAGCCTCAATTAATACTTTATCATTAAAATGCTGCCAAAAGCAGCATGTGTTCAATCATGGAAACCAACATATGAAGTTGATTAAATGCAGCTAATACTAAGCACGAGTATAAAATACACAGCCCACATACAGTAAACATGCTGATGGGAACCTACCGCAATGACACATTAGTGCAGCCCATCAGAATATGGTAGTGCTCACTGCACTCAGTCCCCATCAGCACTGACTCTTTCAAATCATGCTGAGCCACTGCACTGAATACACTTCAACTTCCTCTTCACTCCCACAGCTGAGCTGTGCCTTTTTTTCCCCATTTCCAATTATTTCTGTTTTTCTGCCAGCCTTAAATGTTTGGCAAACATCACCAAATTGGGCCCCAAACAATTCACCCAGAGTATCTCTGTTCGTGTCTTCCTCTCTCAGCCTGTTGCATATAATTACTGTGCCCCCTCCTTCCATAAGGTAAAGCTGGACAGGTTGATCTGCACCTCATCTGCATATCAATTTTTGGAGGATTCCAGGACTCATGGCAAGAACACTCAGTTTCAGTCATGGGTGACGAGGTAGGGTGCTAATTAAACACATGGATCCTTTGCGGGAAGTGTCAGGAGTACACATGCATACTCAGCAGTGCTGAGCTGTAGGGTCATCATGGCCTGAAACACTGTTGACTCTGCTCGGGCCCAGCCCAATTAACTATACAGTAAATCATGACCCTTTTGGCTTTAGACTAATAACATGTATAGCTTGTATAAGTAGGCAAAAAAGTGCTACTTAGAGTGTGTTTATGGACTACCTGTGTTAAAACCTGCAGCAGTTAAAAAAAATATATCACTACAGGCATATTTATTTCAAAGTCAGTGTTTTCAAATTTGCTCCTTACTTCCACATGCTCAGGGACAGCAGGGTTTGACAGTATGGTGGGGAGGGGGTGGGGAGAGGGTAGGGGACCACCTGCCCCCCCCGCCCAGATTTATTTTCCCTGCTGTAGCAGTGGGACAGGGACAAATTCAAGACAAACCTCCAATAATTAGATTCTATACCTGGAAACAAAGGAACTTTATAAATGTGATATAGGTAGAATCTAATTACTGGGGGTGAGGGTTGTCTTATATTCATGATCATCTCATATTTGAGTAAATACACTATTTTAGCTGTACCCCATTGTCACAGGATGGGGTCCCCAGGGATGGCTGTGATATCTCTAGGGCTCCTTGACCGTGCCAATCCTGCCCAATGGGCACCCCCTTTCTCACCTAACACGTCTTGTTGTTAATTATTATGAATAGGGAGGCTGCCCTAGAGATTGTTTGGACATGGTCCCAATGGACCCCACTGAACCCTGTGGGTTCTTGGACCCCTTTTGGGTCCTGCACAAAATGGTTGCCTCACAGGGCACCTTCAGCCTTATGGGCTAGATGCCTGGTTTCAAAACTGCCCCTTTGCCATCTGTGAGGTTTAGGGCATGGTATTCACACATTGTCCCTCCGGGTCCTTAGTTAGCTTGGCCTCTGGTCATCACTGGGCTCTCCACAGCCCTTTCTCTGTGCCCTCTGGTGCTGGGGTCTGTTCACCCCCTCTGTCTCGGTGCCCCCGGTGCTGGGGTCTCCACAGCCCTGTCTCTGAGGCCCCTGGCACTAGGGTCTGCTTACCCCCTTTGTCACCATGCCCCCTGGCACCGGGGTCCCCACACTGTAGTGGCCTCCCCCAATGAGGCCTCCTCCTTCCTCAGTAGCCTATAAACAGCAGCCTATAAACAGTAACTAAAATGAGCCCCTGGGCTATAACATAACACAAGCAGTTCAGTGTGTGCTCTGTCCCTTTAAACAAGTCAATCTTCCAGGAGTGACAAGAAATAATGGTCACAAGCTGGCAGATGGTAGATTCAGGCTAGATATCAGGAGGCGCTACTTCATTGTCAGGGTGGCTAGGATCTGGAACCAGCTTCCAAGGGAAGTGGTGCTGGCTCCTACCCTGGGGGTCTTTAAAAGAAGGCTAGATGAACACCTCGCCGGGGTTGTTTGACCCCAGTGCTCTTTCCTGCCACGGCAGGGGGTCGGACTTGATGATCTGCTCAGGTCCCTTCTGACCCTACCAACTATGAAACTATGAAACTTCCCCCCTCAGCACTAAGTGCCTTACAGGCCAGGGTACCTGGTGGGCTCCTGGAGCCCCATTAGCTCTAAGTGCAGCATATCAGGCAGCCACAGCATCGCTGGGCAATTCCTCCCTGGAGGCTCCTTCTCCTTTGGCTCCTGACAGAAAACTGCTCTCTAGTCCCAGCCCTGGGGTTTATATGTACTCAGGGCTCTGCCTCTTCTGGTCAGCTGACTGGGTGCAAATGCAGGCTAATTCCCTCCTTAGCCTGCTGCAACAGTAACCTGCACCTGTGTGGTTCCTGCCTGACTGCTAGGGCCCTCTCTCTGGGCAGTTTCTGCCCCTAAAAGAGCAGGCACCTTAGTGCCCTGTGACACCCATACACTATACAAGCAGAAGGTAGGTGCAGAGCTGGTCTGCAGGATTCTTCACTAATCTTTCCTTTGTACCAGTGATTCAAGTAGTAGGCTGTATTCTTCACTATATCTTTCACTATGTGCGGTCAATGATACCTAGGCTACCTGGAAGTGTTTGAAACCCATTAGTTACCACGTGTGTCAATGACTACAAAATATGTCAGGCAGGAGAGTAACGACATTTTAAGCCTTTTAAGACTACCTTAAAATATCACCTTTCATTGTTATTTTTAATTTATGTTACATGCGTCTTGATTTGCTTAGTATTACTATGCATCTGTGCAGAATCTTGATGCATGTGAGGGTTTTTATAGGATATTAATGTTATTATAGAATAATTATATGATAATGATATGTATCATATTACTACTACTGTTAATAATAAGATAATGTGGCAGTAAAAATAACAAAATGACCAAACTCATAAAATATATCAGCCATTGAAAAATGTAGAGGGTAGACTGTACTTACTTTCAGATGCTGGTTATACTATCTGACTAGAAACAGAATCCATCCGGATTCAATCTGTCACTGATTTCAACACTTCAAGAACCTGTTTTTTCTGGCAGACTGACAAACTCTAAAGTTGTTGTCACTGATACAAGTTATGGGAATCCTCAATATTTCATTTTTTTAATCACACCTATTAGGAACACCCTTTGCAGATGCAGTGAATGACTTCCAAATATTCAGCCTGCCAGAATAATCAACACTTGCACAAAACCACTATAATTTTGTGTCAAACATATTTTTACTGCAATTAACATGTTAAGAATGTAGCTCTGGCACAAGGCGTTACCCATGTGCCATGTCCAAGTGTGGGAATCCTGGGGTGCCCAGTAGCATAAGCTACACTTGAGCTAGGAGCTGAAATGGGGCTTTCTGGCAGGGACAGCCCCTTTTACACTTACAAATCCTTTATAACCACAGACATAATTATTTTAAAATATTTACCTCTATACAAAATAAGATATAACTCAAGCAGATACAAATTACAAGTTCAAAATAACTACATACGAATTATAGAAAAAGAGCACTGGTGGTATGGGGATAGTCACTTGAATGCCTATGTGGTTCACAAACTGATAACCTCTCAGGTGTGATATACGTTAAAGGAAAAACATAAACAATAATTAGATGTTGAAGGACTAATAAATAAATTGCTTAATATTTACAACATGAGCCGTTAGATACTTATTTACCAACACTGCTTTAGGCACAATGAATTTACACACACATGTATGCTAAGTCAAGGATTGAGGGGTGGAGGGGGGGGGAACAAACAAGCAATCCCCAGCTTCTTCCACCAGCACCACGGCGGGTCCTTCATGGCTGGGGTCCTCCCACGTTGGCCCAGGCATCCCTGCACTGCTGGCAACTGCTCCCATGTCTGGGCCCCCGCAACACACAATGTACACTACTGCCCCAGGCCGTGGCCCCTGCACAGTGAGCCATGCAGCTTGAGCTGCAGGCTAAGGCAGATACACATCTCCCACCAGTGAACACATGGGCACACTGGGTTTGGCTCCTGCAGCCCATGCCCTCCCTTTTGGTTACACACGCGTATCTATGAACTGGGGCTAGTTCCCTAAGTCTCGCCTCCCCTTGTCTGAGCACTGGGATGCATCAGGCCAGGCATGCACAGCCCTCTCTTGAATTCCATACACACACACTAACTGGGGCTTGCTTCCCCACAAGCAAACTCACGGGCTCCTCAGGCAGCTGCCTGAGGGGATCAGCAGTTCCCTCCACCCTCCAAAGCCCTGGCTCTAGTCCTGGGGCTATGAGTGCTCCTATGACCTGTCAACAGCTCATCACAGCTCCAGCGGGCTCCAGAGGGTGGGAGTGAATCGCTGTGGCCAGGCTCGGACAGCCTTCTCCCCACAGTGCACACCCTTCTCTCCCCTTTTCCCTGTCCCCAGCAGGGAAAACTCCCTGCTTTTAAATAAACCTTCCCAGCCAATCCAGAGACTGGGAGATTTGCAGGCTCTCCCTAACCATCTCTCTCTGATTTCAAACCTCTGGCTGGGTTTATTCCATTCTTTCCCTTTATCCAGATGTCCCTGTCCAGGACAGCTTCATTTGCCCTGAGAACCAGGTCCCCATTGGGACAAATTTCTTTTGCCCTAGTCCAGTGTCTCCAAAGAATCAAGCCTCATTGTGGAACCACCCTCTGGTAGGGTAAGCAACCCTTCAATGTCTGTTATGATAATATTGCTTTTGAAAGGAGATTTTTATCATAAGCAACATTAGTTTTACAATGTGTCCAATTATAAAATTGTTCACAGCAATAATTAATTCCTGGTTAGGCCTTACTCTTCAAAGCAACTCTAATAACCCTAGAGACCTCTTTTGACTTACCATAAAGAGCAAATCTGCTATGAAAATGCATCACTTAAGGGAACAGAGCCTTAATATTTCTGAAAGGTTTTCACCTGATAGAACTTGAATGTGTCAAGGGCATACAAAGAAGAGGGTTCTTTAGAAAAGTGAAGACTGAAATTAACATATACAAGCCTGGCAAAACAAACAAAGTAATTTCAACACTGCTATGCAAAATTTCAGGAAAGACTGGGAAACAAGTAGAATTGCAATGATGTACAAATGTACAATAGAAAACTCTTGCAGTCAGTGGAGTGTTCAAAAAATGCACACAAGGTCATGGTGTCATGAATGCAGCTCTCTTCAAAGGTAGGACCCCTTCAAAGTGGAGCGAGTTTGCAATAGAGAGGAAAAGCGGGAGTGTGATGATTTCAAGCTGCCTGTAATAGCTTATGAATACTGCCTCTTGGCTGGGTCATCCTGTTTACTGTATGTATACAATGTGAATTCACTGTCAAGTTTGCCAGGGAATGCACCCAGGACATGAGGGTAGTTCCTCATATTCACAGCTCCTAGCAAGCACTTCAGGGAATAAGAGATAATGCAGAACCATTTGCTTTGAAGTCCATTTCAGATAGTCTGCTGAGCCACACAACAAGCAAGAACAAAGAGTTTTGGCAGATCTTAGAAAGAGAGTTTCTGAAGGACAAGGGTTATACTGAGATGAAATTTGTTGGGGAGAAGACTAACCACCTTGGACTCCCAAAGTTGAGGGTCTGGGGTAATTTAAAACTTTAATTTGCATAGATGGCTTATTGTTTTATAATCTATCTTATGATTTGCCTTGTTCCTATTGATATGATTTAACAATACTTGGCTTAAAAGAGCTATAGGCATTGATAGACATGCTCCAGGAGGCATGGTAAGGGCATTTTAATTAGCACAGCTCTGAGAGCCGTGCTAATTAAAAGCACCCAGAGTATCACGTGTGTCACCATCTCCACATTGAAAAATGGCAGCAGGATGCTTTGAACTAAAGCTTGAATGAGCTTCAGTTTAAAGTGCCCCACCACCATTTTTCAGCACAGAGACGCTAATACACATGATGCTGGAGGCTGCAGGAGCACATTAATTTGCATGCACCAACAGACTCGATTAATCAAGTCTGCTCTAATGTGCTGGAATTACAGGCTCCCTGCACATGTATAGGAGTCCTATGTGAGATCACTTTGTTTACAGCTGATTACAGCTCCTTATAGAGAAGAACTGTAGGGACTGCTGGGTCACACGTGGCTGGTATGCAGGACACTTGGGAGTCCTAGCTCAAAGATTGAGGTCTCTGAGACCTGAAGTACAGAGTGTCACGGGGCACCTATACATGTGCAGAGACCTATACTTGTAATGACAGTGCATGGGAGCAGACTCAATTAATCAAGTCTGCTGGATCATAGATTCATAGATGTTAGGGTCGGAAGGGACCTCAATAGATCATCGAGTCCGACCCCCTGCATAAGCAGGAAAGAGT
>NW_005842011.1:733242-733802 GCF_000455745.1 Alligator sinensis | reverse complement strand
CCTCCTCTTGAAGACCCCCAGGGTAGGGGAGAGCACCACCTCCCTTGGGAGCCCGTTCCAGACCCTGGCCACTCGAACTGTGAAGAAGTTCTTCCTAATGTCCAATCTAAATCTGCTCTCTGCTAGCTTGTGGCCATTATTTCTTGTAACCCCCGGGGGCGCCTTGGTGAATAAATACTCACCAATTCCCTTCTGTGCCCCCGTGATGAACTTATAGGCAGCCACAAGGTCGCCTCTCAACCTTCTCTTGCGGAGGCTGAATAGATCCAGTTTCTCTAGTCTCTCCTCGTAAGGCTTGGTCTGTAGGCCCTTAACCATACGAGTGGCCCTTCTCTGGACCCTCTCCAGGTTATCCGCATCCCTCTTGAAGTGTGGCGCCCAGAATTGCACGCAGAACTCCAACTGTGTTCTGACCAGTGCCCGATAGAGGAGAAGTATCACCTCCTTGGACCTATTTGTCATGCATCCGTTGATGCACGATAAAGTGCCATTGGCTTTTTTGATGGCTTCGTCACACTGCTGACTCATGTTCATCTTGGAGTCCACTAGGACTCCAAGAT
>NW_005842011.1:682310-732392 GCF_000455745.1 Alligator sinensis | reverse complement strand
TGTCCCTCACTTAGGAACACTGAGGCAAAGAACTCGTTGAGGAGTTCAGCCTTGTCCCCTCTGTCCGTCACCAATTGTTTCTGCCCATTTAGCAGGGGTCCTATTCCTCCCTGGGCCTTCCTTTTACTCCCAATATATCTAAAAAACAATTTCTTGTTGTCTTTTACTTGGGTTGCCATCCTCAGCTCCATGGCAGCTTTGGCCCGTCTAACTGCCTCCCTACAAGCACGAGCAGAGGAGGTATATTCGTCTTTGGTGATCTCTCCCTGTTTCCACTTTTTATGTGCTCCCCTTTTGTCCCTTAGGCTGCCCTGGATTTCTCTGGTCAGCCAGGGAAGCCTCCTGGCCCCTTTCCCCCTTTTGCCTCGCTCGGGGATCATCTTGCTTTGTGCCCAAAGGCTCATTTCCTTAAGGCACAGCCACCCTTCTTGGGCTCCCATCACTTCAAAACTCCTACTCTGCAGTGCGTCCTTGACTAATCGCCTGAGTTCATTGAAATCAGCTTTCCTAAAGTCTAGCACTTTCACCCTACTAGTTACCTTACCCACTCGACGTCTTATGGTGAATTCTATTATTAGGTGATCACTGTCCCCTAGATGGCTACCGATCTGTAGGTCCCCTACCATGTCATCCCCCATTGCCAATACCAGATCCAGTATGGCATTCCCCCTAGTGGGACCGTGTACCTCCTGTGTCAGGTGGAGGTCCTGTACACAGGTTAGAAACCTGCGTGAGTGGTGGGACTTTGCTGTCTGTGTCTCCCAGCAGATGTCCGGGTAGTTTAGGTCCCCCATGACTACCGCCTCTTTAGCTTTTATGGTCTCCGAGAGTTGCCTCAGGAGCCCCGAATCCCTTTCTTCCCCTTGATGTGGGGGTCTGTAACAGACCCCTACCACCAAATCCCTTTCTCCTTGCCCCCCATGTAGCCTAACCCACAATCCTTCTACCTCCTCATCCTTGGATTCTGTCTTGATGAGGGTTGACGTATATTGCTCACTGACATAGAGCGCAACCCCTCCCTATGATACAAAATCATAGTAATTACTGCGCTCCAGCAGACTCCAGCATCATGTGTATCAGTGTCCCTACACTGAAAAACGGCAGTGGGGGGGACTTTAACTAAAGCTCATTCAATGAGTTTGAGTTAATGTGCTCCTTTCACCATTTTTTAGCATGGGGACGCTGATACATATGATGCTTTAGGCACTTTAATTAGAGCAGCTCTTGGAGCCACTCTAATTAAAGCGCACCCCACCCCACCAGTCTGGAAGCATGTGTGTAAATGTCCAGGGAGACCAAAATGAACACAGAAGTACACCTAGAGACTAGAAGATACGATAGCAAGAAGTATTCACCATAGCAATAAGTGATATATAAAAACCAAAAATGAAAAAAGAGCTTTCTTTCCCAAGTGAGCAGGGGATCCAATTCTGCCCTCTCCCTTCCATCTCTCATGAATGTCTTTTGCTTCCTGGATCTCAAAAGGCATTGCATTCAAACTCAAAGTCTGTTCATAAGATATTCCCTTTACTGGATTGTTAGTGGCATTTGAGAAATCATTGTGAGGAAGTTCCTTAAGGACTTTTCTGTTTTTGTTACATGTTTAGGGATTAGCAGCGAGCATTGAATCACCAGATATCTCAAAAGTTTGGAAAGAACAGTGGAGATAAAGGTGTGGAGTGAAAAAACTAGATAGTAGCACAGAACAGAAAAGCAATAATAAGATTAATTTCAGTATTGGTATAGTTTAAAGACATGAGAGATAAAGACATGTGACTAAGCACATGTAATGGACCTGACCGTGTTAATACCTGTATTGTGATAGGATGACGTTTCATGTTACAGGTAGACCATACTAAATCTGTGGAATGTTAACCAGTGTTAAGGTCAGAATGTGCTGTGAGTACTTGCATATTAAGGGTAATATCATTTCTTGCCTGCACAGCTGATTTGCCACTAGATGGCTGGCGAGCAGTAACGTGGCTATGAGCCAGGACACCTGGGTCACTGTCAGATGTGAAAAAAACCCAAAACAATGCTTTACCAGAAGAGGAAGTGCATTAATTTGACTCAGCTCCCCTGTGTCTGCATAGACTGGGTGCTTTTGTGGAGCGATCCAATCAGCTATTACATAAAAGCACCAAAAAGCTCCTCTGAAATGCCTGATCTATACAGAGATTGGGTGAACCTCTTCTGACCATGTGCTGGGCGTGCCACGGGGGCACACGGAGTTGAAAGTAAAGTAAGCCATTTTTTTTTCACATCTGTAAGCAGCCTTGGGCTCTCTCTCTTTTGTAGCTGGGGCAGGGGCTGGGAATGGTGCATCCTGGGATGCCAGAGGACTGCAAATTATTTGTTTTTATCTCCATAGAGCAGACTGAAGTTACCCATAACATGAGCTAAGTGGCACAGCCTAGAGTTAACTTGCCTGAAGTGTTATAACTTTGAGATACTCAGAGGCCACTAAACATGAGTTAATAAGCTTTAACATGCAGATGTTCATGTTTTAAGTGCCCTTACTTTGAGTGCAACATGTCTAACAGTAAAATGTAGTTTTGTGCGTAGTGCCAACAGACTCCAATGAGCAACTCATTGGGGTAAGTGTATTAGGAATTGTGCATACAAGTAACACAAAGATTGTCTTTCCCCCAAAGTGCTTACTACCTATGTGAATGCTTAGAGACAACAGGTAAATGCAACAAACAGATGGAGGAAGTGCAATGTAAGAGTGAAATGCTGCTAATTAGTATAACGAGCTTCCTCAGCATTGTCAGATGCTTTGTAGTATCAAAGCAGAAGCAAGTTTTAAGCAGAAATGTGATTTGAAGAATAATGTGGCTAATTTAAAAAAGTGAAACACAGAAGAGACACCTGTAGTCTCATACCTGCCTCAATCTCCAAACCAGAAAAAGACAGGCAGTTTTAAGCCTACTAGTATCATATGTCCTCTTGTGGCAATGTTTCTTTCCATTTTATCTGGCCTCAGTGGCCACTCTACGGTTCAGCTGAAACCCATCAATATCAATATCAATATCAATATCAATAAACTGAATTAAAAAAAGAATTAATTCTGGGGAAAATCTTTGTACTGAACTTAATCATGTCACTTTGTTGCCATGTCAGCTGGAAAGTAGAAGTATAAAATACTATGAGATATCTTCATGTTGTTATTAAAGCTTTCCATTTCTGCCATTGTGTTTATATGCTCCAAATGCATAATGGAGTAAAATGGTGTTAATAATTATTTGCTAAATTAATACCACTAACATTGCTGCACATAGTTGAGTGAAATGAATGACTATGCACTGTTTGTCTATTAGTACACAATGAGCAGTGCTAGTTCCTTCGGTGAGTAAATACCACATCTCCAGCTCTTTTCTCAAATACCAGAGTGTGTAGAGGCAAGTAAAGGTGGAGGAATTAAAATTTAAGGGATGTCGTTAGAGTTGTTACAATTGATGTCAATCCCTCATCATTGCATTTCCTTGTGTGTAAAAAGTTTCAGTGGGAGAAGCACTATAGACTATTGGTGCTGCAGGCAACTGGATGGAAGCCTTTTAATGCTACTGAATCCTTTCAGAAATCAGTCTGTCTTCATGTGCCTGAATTTTTCCTGTTTCCTCCCCTCCTACCAAACAAAAAGCTGCACTAGGGACTTAGCCTCAGTTTTATAGCATAAGCCAACCTCCAAACTATACATCAATACGAGGCTAATTGTGCATAAAATTTAAATTCTATTGCTCTGCTATATAAAAATGCAAAATGCTTCAGTGGTATAATGTCTAGTGCTGAGCTCAATCCAATAAGGACTGCCCCAAGGCAATTCGTACAAATGCAATTATCTCTCACATACTCAAACTGCTTTCTCTCACAACATTACTTTTATTATGCAAATGTATAAATCTAATTTTAATCCGCAGGACCATCTAAAAGATTAAAACAGCACTCATGTCTTACCTTCACTAAGTGTAATTAAAGATATTTAAAAATTTACTTGTGGAGGAATGACTCTAGTGCAAGTAAATGCTTGATACGGTCCTCAGTCTTCAGGTTATAAAATACAGACACAAGGAAAAGAAAAACATGCTTCCATTCAATACTATTTCCTTTTATTTCTCCCAAAGCACAGGGTATTTGATGCCCAGGTGAAGAGAAAGTGACAGCAGAGAGGACTAAGAGCACTATGGCTTTCAATAAAGAAAGCAGAGGTGCTGCATATTAAAAATCTGATTCATAGTTGCCCTGCAACTTGTGTAGTCATTTCACTAGGGCAAAGTGGATGCATTCCTAATTGGCAGTACTTAGGCTCATGTAGCCCCGTTGCAAATGACTATACATGGTACCAAATAACGTTAAGGCAGACCTGCAGTGTTTAGCATAAAACTAGAGCAGAGATGAAAATTTGTGCAGGGCTCTAAACTGAGCCCACAGAGGTGAGGGTAAAGGTTTCTTTGAATTACCTTTGTCTAGTTATGATTTTGGGTTATTTTAAGGGCTTGAATTATTCCTGGCAAAAGACAAGAAGACAAGTTCTGAGCTCTAACCCTTCCTAGCTCAGAGTAAGTGCAAATGTTTCTGGGACCCTATCTGTGATCACACAGATTAATTTAAGCCATGCGATTGTAGATCAGGCCCCAACTATGCAGGTGTTTGCTAGTACCGAGAGCTGTAGTGATCTAAGAAAGTTGGTGGGGGGACAGGGGGGAGAGTGGGTGGAATTGGGAGAGGTTAGCAGGACAGTGGAGGGCGTTGGTGGGTACAGGGGGTTGGTTGGATTGGGGGGGACTGGTAGTTCCATGGGACGAGGACTGGTGGGTCTGCTGAGGGGTTGTCCTTCTGGGGTTGATGGGCTTATGGGTCAAAAAATAGCCTATTCAAGGTCGGGGTGGGGGAGAAGGGGTGGGGCGTAGAAAGTCCTGAGCTGAACTCTGAACATGTACAGATGAACGGAAGATCAGGATAACCATGTCCAATTTAACTTATTACACATCCTCAGGCAAACTAAGTTAAATTGGGCTGGCTATTTTTTGCCTGAGCTAGCCTCCCTGAACATACGTACAGATCTGCACTTAGATTGATCTAACCCTACTTAGCTCAATCTAAGTGTAAAGTTTGTACGTACCATCAGTCTCTGAAACACACTGCCTTCATTAGCTCTACTGCAGCATATCTCTGACACCAAGGCTTTTAAGAAGGTCAATTTCTATGCTACCAAGAATTCTCCATCAGCTGGAACTCACGGTTTTAGAGCATTTCTGGAAAGGATCACTCTAGTCTTACTATTGGATGTAAAGGGATCAGAGAACAGTGAAAAACTCATCCTATGGCTGTAATCCTAAGTACCAAAGTATTGCAAACTAACAAAATTACTAGCTCAGGCTGCAGAATTTGGATTCAAGTCATACATAACTGGGTTTGGTTTTCCTGGACTGGGACTTGTGGCTAAGGTTTATCATTGCTTCATTCAGGTTTAAAGTTGAAGTTTTGCTACATTTGAATCATTCTCTGCTTGTTCACACAAGTAGAACATAGGTGCTGCCTTTCTGAAAAGTTCCCTTTTGAAAGGGTTCCAAATGTATGTGGGTCCATACCCTAAATTTCATTTCCAGATTTAATTGGATTTTTACTCTTTGTATTATCAGAATTTAGGGGCAGAAAATCAGAGTAAGTTATGAATATGATACAAATCCCATTTAAGATGGAAAGCATGTAAATGTAATTCCATTTGTGTTTCAATGCTGATTGTCCAGATGTGATTTTTTATTTATAAATAATGCAAAATTATTAGAAATCTTCTGGAATGATGATACTAACCTCATCAATAAAAATAACTATGCAAAATGTTTGATCCCTAATTGAGGAAAACATCCTTTGTTTAGGAAAGCACCTTAGTGTGTTTTTCAGTTAAAATCATGTGCTTCTAAAGTCCTATTAAATCAATGGGACCTACTGAATGTAAAGCATGTACATAAGTCTTTTTATTTAAATACAGATGGACTCAAGCACGTATAAGTGTTCTTCTAAATCTTAGCCTTGAAGAGTAAGTAACCTAATGAGCTTTTGCTTAGATTAACCTGGCAAATACTTAAGGAAGGCTTTTCTTCCTTTGTGCCCAACTCTCTATTATAATAAGTTATTAAAAAAAACCCTCTCCAGTTTTTGCATTCCTCATCTGAAAAAGCAGTAATTTTCATTCAAGCAGAGTCTTCTCCCTCTTTAGAAAAGGTTTAAAAAATAGCTCAGCTTCCCAAGTAATTATTTTTTATTTTTACAAATGTATCATACTACTAGTTTAAATAAGAAGTATCAACAATGTCATAATACATGGCACTTGTCAAAATAAATGAGCAAAGAACATATTTCAATAATGTATCTTTCTTCATTGTGTTGATTCTCTTGCCTGCTAATATTTAAAATTTGTTTTTAATTCTACAGTTTGTATTCTGGTCAAACTAGTAAAAGCTAGGGAGGTTCTATTATATTTCCCTCCCCTCATTGTTCTTTCAAATGAATGCTCTTTGTCCTATACACTTCAAAAGAAAGGCTTATGTGGATATTTCTATCTCTGTAGGAACTCTATGCATATGGCTGCCAAATGCTACTGATAAACCTGAAGGGACAATCATTTCTTTTGTAAATTCCCTTGGTTCAGCTACAAGGTTAGATATGCAATGAATTTAGAAGAGCCCAGGAAATCAGTGAAAGCTGGAAGTCGATGTTTAAAACACCTTTGTGCAGTACCACCAGATTTCTTACTTCTGCATTCTCCATCTCATGTACACATCCATATGCTGGGAAGGAATATTTTCCCAAGATGCTTGGAGATGATGACATTGACTAGAACTACAGAGTCTATCCTACATCATTTTATGGGCTCCACCAGAACCAGAATGGAACCAGATGGCTGGCACTACAAATTAAAATGTTGTTGGGTGATTTTTAAACCAAAAACTGAGGCAAAGTCAACAGGTGTGTAAGAGCACACAGGTCTGGTTGATGCACCCCAAAGGGGGACACCATACAGATTCTATACTGTCTTGAAGAGGATAATAGGGGAGTCAAAACCTTGAGAATGCCAATCAAATAGCATGAGCAGTAACAGGTAGCTGAGCAAAGACAACATTTACAAGTGCTTCTACAGAAATGCCAGATCTAAAATATAAGATCAGTTGATTAGAATGCCTGGTATTAAATGGTGACATTGACATAATAGGAGAGAGACTTGGTGGGAGGATAATAATAAATGGGATCCTGTTATAACAGGTTACAAACTATAACCTGTACTGGTGGGTACAGGGGGTTGGTTGTATTGTGGGGACTGGTAGTTCCATGGGATGAGGGCTGGTGGGTCTATAAAAATATATTAAAAATCTGCATTTATGCGGAAAAATAAGGGAATTTCAGAGTTAAGTCTCAGACACCACACAGAAAACCATATACGCTTGTATAATCTACAGTGATTTGTGCATTGATGGAAATTATACCTGAATCAGGGCAGGCCGATGTGCAACTATCCAGGAAAGGCTCATGGAGTAGGCAGCTACCTCATTGCTACAGTTAGACGAAGCAGCAAATAGTCCTTGCTTTTAGCAAATAGCTACTCTGGGACAGACAGCCATGGAGAGAGAAAACCTGAACTAGTGCAATTTAGAGTATTGCCCTGATTCATGGAGGGTAATTTTCTTCCAGATTTTGACCAAAGTTAGTCTAGATTATGGGCTTGCATTTTCTGTCTCTGGTTTTTTTTACACTGGTGGAAACTTTTCACCTGTCCCAGACCTGAGGAACTGTCCCCTATTTCATCAAGCAAAAATATGTATAGTGCAAATTACAGAAAGATACGCTACTGTATGAATTTGTACCAAATGGGTCATTTGGTCATGTCACTCTATTAATACAGTCAATCTATTAATACATGCTGATTAACTCAGATAATTAAATGAAGCTATTTCACTACATGAAGTACTGCCTAAGGGAGAAAAATGTTTGGGCTCTATGCTGATGAGTACAGAGAAATGACATTCACTCCAGCTAACCCAAAGCTGGGGAGAGGAGACACATGGATAGCAGAGCCTGAATTGGTAGAGCAGCTACAGGCCTGCTACCACCTGACTGCAATGGTAAGCGCAGTTAAACTGAACCAGTAGAGTAGCGAAGAGGGTGGCCCCAGGCACTGGCCATGGGAAGAGGGACAAAAAAACAGAATTGGCTATGCTGCTGGATCAGATGTCACAGAACAGTCAATGACACTGTCCTATGTGTTGTGCTGTCTAGGGTGTTCAGGAGTTGCATTAAATCTCTGAAATGTACCCCTCTACTAGCTACACATAGAAGATTACTTCTGTGACACACAGGTAATCTTCAAGAACCACAGACAGTGGCTCAACTAGCTGTCCCACACAGGGTTTATGCAGACACTTCATTACAGCGCATTGAAGCAGCTTCGCTGCTCATGTATAGGTGCCCAAAGACAGTCTTCTGCAGCCCAGGTAAAATACACTCCAGAAGAAGCATGGGAAAGATTGCAAATAAAAATTGTTCAAGTGATTTTTGATAAGTAGCAAAGAAATACAAGCACTGGAATAAATACATCTCCCTACAAACTTTTGAAATTAAAAATGAAATGCAAAAGACACAACAATTCACATGCGTATAAAATATTCCAGGGAGCTTTCTTAACCTAAGGCAAATGTAGGAGGTTAAAGCTGAGCTCTCATGCACAAGATTTTTCTGCTTTAGCTGGCAGAGTGCAAACCTTACACTGCATTTTCTGCTTCTCTTTGTATTTCTTGGTAAAATTTAGGGTTTTTTTCCTATTTACAGTAGAGAAAACTGGCCCAGTCAGGAGCCATTGACTCCAAAGCTGGCATGCTGTGCTCTGGAATGTGAGCATATTAAAGTGAATGAAGCCATGGGAGAGATAAAATGTAAAGCCTCTGATTCCATTCAAAAGCATCTGGGCAGGTTTGCTAGAAGCATCACTAGTAGTCTTCATGAATGCACAAAACCATCTTTGGCAATCCAGGGGCTGTGTTTATTTTTCTACCATCTTCAAATTTTTTGCAATTTCTCCCTTGTTTGCATCTTACTGTAATTGCCAACCTTCTGGCTTCTTCTCAGCTGGGACTGTACTGCAGTGATATGCAGCATTGTATTTCTGTGAACAGTTAAAAATTAATGGGAAACTGGTGGGAACCAAAGTTTTTCTAACACAGATCTTATTAAACTGTTGTCCCCACACAGTGGATTCAAAAACAGGGGTTCATGATAAAGTTACTGAATGTATCCTGTGTGGCTTCAAGGAAATTACTCTCACTAGTATCTCTCATCATAATCGGAGGTGGAGAAATGCTGTAACTAGAAAAAAAAAAGGGTGGGGGGGGGGGGGACCACCAGTTTTTCTTCTGGTTGGAGAAAAACAAATCCAAATCCAACAGTCACTATGTGCTGCAATTTCTATAATGCTCTAGTGTATGAAGCTACATTATTCCACTGCTGTATGAGCTAGAAAGCCATTTTTTCCTCATTTATTACTGTAGTGCCTGTATATACACTCTAAACCAATGGTACATCCAGCCATTATTTTCCTAATGCTTTAGGGTGCCTGCACTGCATTTGCAGAGGAGCCAAAATGGCTGACAAGGAAATGCTGAAAAAGGAAATGGCTGAAAAAGGAAAGGACGATTTGTTACCAAACATAAAGAAATGGCATCCTATGTGAACCCAGATATTCTAATTTATCCTACAAATTTTCTACATTAAATCACAGCCATCATAATCGTTGGCAACTGAAACTATCAGCCCATTAGGAAGTTACATTGGTTTTATACAAAGCACAGTTCTATTGTACTTTATCACCATTCTACTACCAGCTATTCCACTACACAATTCAGCTATTCTAACAACCAAGAAAATTTCCGTCTAAGGGAAATAGTGTCAAACCTCTAACTGCTGCAGCATATTAAATCACTTAGGTTTAATGCTGAGTCCTGTTGACATTAGCACAATTTTCATTCACTTTATATTTAATAGGACATAAAAGTGTTAATATTTTGACTTGATGGATTTGCTTTTTGCTTTCAGCAGCAGACAGCTGCGAAAAGTTACAGTGGTACATTAGTTACAGTAATTTGGTTTTGGGACACCAGCAGAAACAAATAAAATTCATTAACAGAGCCAACAGCTATAACCAATGCTAATAAAAAGGGCTAAAGGCAATTTATAAAATGAGTCTTAAAATGTCTCTGGAAGAAAGGAAATTTAAAGCAATCTTAAGAGTAACTAAAACAATATTGCCATTCCAATATTTTAGCCAACATTTTTCATTTTTAACATGATGCAATATACACATAAAAGCAAATATACATGCTCCATTTGTTCTCTCTGATTCCATACATTTCTTTATTTTAAAATGTTTATATAGCTCCTATTCATGGGCATGTAAACACTGTAAAATAAATTAATGCATAATATTAAAATCATAAGGAAGAAACCATCATTTTAATTATACAGTCAAACTGAATCAAAGAACTAGGACATTACACCTGGACAAAAAATTGTGCAGAAATCACTGCAACAGCTCCGAGGACTGTTTGGTTACCATTATGGTCATTTTAATGATATGGAAAACTAAGCAAAAGAGCCCATCCCTCTAAACCACACTATGCTCACAAAGCAAACTCCTGAAACTTCATAAGCTTAAGCAAATACAAGAAAGTGAATTACATTCTTAAATTTTAGCCAGTTCAGCTGGATTTTGCATGTTCTTACTATAATTTCTACTGTGAGTCATTCTGGTATATGCTGATTATCTGCATCAATAACAGATCCATTAGGTGTTATAAGAAGGGTTTATACAAGCTCCTAATATGGGAAAATGGCAGAACCTTTGATCAGTGGAGCAGCTCTGTTAGCCAAGTGGCAGAGTTCCCTCCCTACAACTCTGGGACCATTTCACAAAAGGATTCAGTGCAGCCTTCCCCTTAATGGTGGGGATTCAGTCTCCAGTGGCCCTTAATGTAGAACAGAAACTCTCAAAACTTTAATAAACTGATGTTTTTAAGTATTTGAGCTCAGCACCGTTCTCACACATTCATGCACAGAGACATGAAAGACAGTTACTGCTCGGCGGGGCATAGACTCCAGAAGACAGATACGAATAAAATGAAAGGTAGAAGTAAGCTTAGAAACTCCATTTTTACCCTCCCCTCTTCTCTTTCTACATTCATTTAGATAATAATGGTATTGGGAGGACAATTAATAGATCTTAGTTAGTAGCCATCGTGACAGATTTGTATGATGGGATGACAGGGGTGCTTTTGCTGCACATTTTGGAGGTAGCTTAGTATGACAACAATAGGCAATACAGCATTGTTGTTAGTGAGGGCAGGCATATCCATTTCCTTATCTACCTGTAGTTTATGCTTTGCTAGAGTATTGTCATATTAAGGTTCCTAGTGGTTAATTTTGAAGTCATCTTACTATCAACATCATCCATTGCAAAATTCCCTCCTCTTCCACCAAGAGGCAAGAGTTTTTGTGGAGGTGATAAAGAACTGATGAAGAATGCCTTGCACTCAAAAGCTTCTTTAACTTTATCCCAACCATTCAGTTGGTCTAATTAAAGAAATCAACCACAAAAGTCCTTGCCTCATGCTTAATTCCTGAACCACCATGACTACTACATCACTCCAACACTTCCCTTCCACCCGGATTTAAAAGGGTCTAGTGGAACTGAAAATACTTTGTTCCTGATCTTAGTGAGATGCTTTGGGCCAGAAGAGTGTAGCTGTCTTGGACATAAATGGAAATATGATGAATGGCTGTATCAATGGTTCTATCAATTTCATTCATTGAACTGATGGAATTGATTGGTTCTTTGATACAACCAAAGCACTGAATGGTTGAGTTTTTATTTTTATTGAATGTTGAAAGGTTGCATCTGCCACCTTTCATCTGCCTTATTACTAAGAGGAAAGCTAATATGACATAAGATATACAGGTTTGGCTCTAAAACAAAATACACAAATTTCTAGAGCACTATTCCCTTTCCTGAGCAAACACTTTTTTTCTCTTTTGTTTCCTTTAATACGTGGTTTGTTGACTAGCAGAATTTCTGTCATTTCCTGCTTATCTTTTCCAGACAGAGCTGCAAATTGATGCATCACAACTTGGAGCTTAGTAACAACCTTAACCTTTGCTGAAATTAGGTGTTTTGAATGATGGTAGCTACTTAACAGGACCTTAAGGAAGTTAGCGCAGGGGACAAAAGTGAGGAAATGAGAAAATCTGCAGAGTTCCATTAGAAAAACAGAGAAATCCTAGAAGGGGAGAGAGAAGGGGAAATGTATTTGGTTCAGTAACTTTTGCAGTTAAAGCAGAATGAGAACACTGCATTTCTGAAAATGTGTTATGTACCTGATAACTTTCTGAATTAGATAAACAAAATACTTTGACTAGTTTCATTAGATCCTTATTTTATGCAGAAGTAGTTCAGGGTAGGTGACTGGGGAAAGGACTCAGGGACACTGGATACATATCATTAGTGATATGATATATGGCTTTTCATTTTACACATTACCTGGAATTGATTCAAGACACTTCAGGTTACAGAAAGCATTCTAATGACATGACGCATGTAGCCAATGGAACCAAGTCCATTAGGAAAATCAGCCATCACACAAATTTATGTGCCTCTTAGCACTATTGCTTCTTGACTCTGGGTAGGGAAGAATGAAGGATTTGCTTTCCTAAGGGAAATAAAAAGCAGTTACATTTTATTGCTCTAGGGAGCTGGAAACCACGATCTAAAAATCAGAAATGGGTATAACTTGAAATAGCTTTTGACAATGGTATGATTTCCATTAAATTCAACAAAAGGGTGTGGTTTATTCTCTAGTATCACTACTGGAAGTCAGAAATATATATGTGTTCTTGTCAACACAAAGAAAATAATGAGCACCAAACTGCCCTAGCTCTGCAGGCACATTTTTAGTGCACACTATGAAGTAGCTTAGTTCATTTTGAAACTGGAGAAAGACACTCTTAGTACACACAGAAGCCACAACCCAGTGAGTCTGTGTAGAATAAATACTGCACTGTAAGTTCACATTCTTACTTACTGTGCATTAACTCCCCAAAATAGATATACTCATTGTCTGCATAATACCCTTAGGCACTTTCATTACTAAAGTTAGGTGAAATCCAGACCTTGGGACTTAAAGATACCATTGGGAATTATGACGGTTTATTTTTTGCACTCTTGGGGATACCACCTTCACCTTGACTCAGGTATCATTTGGTTTGAAGATAGCTTTGCAATAACGAAATATAACTGAAGCAATTCAAGTTTTATGATGATATTTGATTCACATGTATTAAAGCATCTCATTTACCAGAGTGACCTCTGTCTATGGAAAGAGATGATTAAAACCCTTGAAAAACTCTAACATGAAGAGAGATTTAAAAAATATGGTATGGTTTATCTTAGAAGATGAATTAGAAGGGATATGATAAAAGAACGCAAAATGACAAATGGTATAGAAAAAGGAGATGGAGAACATCCTCTTGTTTTCTTATCTAATAAAACCAAGGGAAAATGTATTTAAATTGAACAGTGACAAATTAAAAAGAAACCTCTTTTCATATAAGATGCAATTAGACTGGAATGTTTGCCACAAGAAATAATTAAGACAAAGACCTGAGCAAGATTTTAAAGAGGAGTAGACGTTTACTTACTTATGTATAAAGTTACAATAATAAATTTAAAAAATAAGAATTTCTGCAGGATATGAACCAGCTTCTGTGGTTTCCTTTTTGAAATCTCTGGGTCTATCTTCTGAAACATATTTGCTCACCTAACACTGCTACCATTGTGTGGCACCCTGCAGCATCTCTGAAAGGATTTGAAAGCACCCCAGAGCTCCTTGTCACCCTGGTTGATAATCACTGCTGTGTAGCTTAGTGCAGATTTTCGGGTATTTTTGTTAATTTTCCCTTTATCTTCCTTTGAAGTAGCCAGAGCTGAAATTGTCATTATACTGATCCAGGACTACTGCTGTAATCCAGCATGCCAATTTCTACACATCTGTCCACCTTCATCTGTTCATGTATTTCAGCAGCATAATGTTTATACAGCTCATAATGGATTGACTATACCAAGACCTAAAATCTTAGCAGCTTCAGGAGTGAAGATTATTGCTTGTTGAATCATAGACAATAGGACTAGAAGGGAAGTCAAGAGGTCATCCAGTTCAACCCTCTGTCTTAAGACAAGAACAACTGTCCTAAACTGTTCTTGGCAGATGTGTACCCAACATGTTCTTAAAAATCTCCAAATGATAGAGATTCCATGCTTTCCCCAAGTAATCTATTCACAACACTTAACTATCGTTATAGTTAGGAAGAACTTTCTAACATCTAACCTAAATTTCCATTGGTGCGGTTGAAAACCATTACTTCTTGTCCTATCCCCAGTGGACATGGTAAATGGTTTATGGTCTCCTCTACAGTGACCTTGTGCATATCTGAAGGCTTTCATATTTTGTCATCTAAACCAACCCAAGTATCTCAGTCTTCATAGGTAATGTTTTTAGATATGCAGTATTTTTTGTTGCTCACCGCTAGACTCCAGTTGGTCCAAATTTCCCTGTAACTGGGATGCCCAAAACTGGACTCAGTAGTCCACATATGGTCTTATCAGTGGTGAATAGAGTGGAAGGATTACTTCATAGGATTACTCTTTACATACGGCACCCTTGTTTTCACATTTCAGTATAATTTTTGCTTTTTTTCACAACATAATACTGTTAACTCATGTCCAGTTTGTGATGCACTATAAGAACCCCCATATCCTTTTCACATACACATAGGATATCCATTATACTATACATTGTGCACTGGTAGTTGTCTGAGGCCATGAACACCCATGATTACTTCATCCTGGCAGACAACAGATCTAGAATGGTGCCTCTGCCACGCAGCAGATTTTCTGTCCTGAAGTGATGTTTTGAAAAATCAGACAAGGAGTTGAAAAGCAGTCCTGAATCAGTGACCTCTCTATCCAAGGATGTGTTATTCATCCTCCAGCTTGTTGAGCAAAAATGCAAGGAAATGCATACCAACTACCCATCTCTATTATCATCATAGTATAAAAGTGATCTGCATTTTGGAGTGACAGGTTCTCTTCACAGAGCAGAGTGGATGCAACTGTACCACTTAAGACTAAAGCACCACTCCTTTACACATTACAGCAAGTAAGGACTTTCAGCTCAAAACACTCTTCACTCTTTTAGAAACCTAGCTCTTTTAAGGAGGTTGCCATGACTGTGTAGGATGAAGTAAAGGAGCTAACAGAAAGCCACTTACTAGTTAATCACTTGCAGTGTGGAAGGACGGTTGGAAAGGTGACATTTTCATGGAGGAAACAGTTTGGCAGAAGATATGGCACTGAAGTATGGAATAGAATACACGTCAAATCCAATTTGTATGTCAACGTGGCAGGACCCAGCCCCAGCCCCAGCAGCAGCCATAACACCCGTAGTGGCCTCGCCACTTCTGCCCCAGTCCAGCTTCTCAGGGTACCCACCCTTTTCCTCTCCCCTGGCATGCCTTGATGGGATTCTTTTATTGAAAAAGGGAGACTGCCTCAGGGTCCCAGAGGGAGCCCTAGCCTGTTTTGGCCAGCGGGTCCCTTCCATACCCAGCTGACCCCAGTCCTTCCCCTCAAGCACTAAGAGAGTACCCTCCTGGTCCCATCAGTGCCTCAGGGCATCAGTTGCCTTGGGGGCTATCTGTGGCCTGTTTTCACCCCTGTAGCCATAATCATGCCTCACAAGTGTTACTTTAAGATGTCCACTGTGCTCTCCGGGCCCTTGACCTACTGTTGGCCTGCCATACCCCTGGCCCTGGCAAGTTTCCCTTTCCCTGGGCCCCTGGCCCTTGTTTAGTTTCTGGCCCTTCCAACAAGATTTATCCATCATGGCTTAAGCCTGCTATGGCTTCCACCTCACTGGCATGATCTTAGTCCTCCTGGCCTTGGCCTAGTTTTCCCCCAACCTTTCAGGGTCCCCGAGCCAAAGCGAAATTGCTTTGACTCATTTCCAGCCCTCAGTCCTCTAAGTCCCTTGATGCTGGGCCAGGCTGCTTTCAGTGCCCCAGCCCTCAGCCCTCTGGGTCCCTAACACCAAACTAGGCTGCCTGGGACACTGGCCTTAGTTCTTCCAGCTTCAGCCTATCTCCTAACCCCAGCCACAACCCCCTAGGTCCCTGGCTCAAGGATACGCCGCTTCCGCTGGGCTTGGCTCTCCCAACTTTGGCTTGCCCAGCCCACAGCTCTCCGGCTCCCTGATCCCAGGCTAGCCTGCCTGACAGAGTGCCTCACCAGGCACCCCCCTGTGGCCTCCACAGCTCCCCATAGCCACAACCGAGTCCTCTAATTAACCTAACCAAAATGTAAACACAAACACAAGCATAATGGCTGTAAAACAAAAACCCTCCTTACACTGGGTCATACATTTTCTGTAAGTGTAAGTCCTCCTTAGCTTGTTCTTTGCAGCTTTTGAGGACAACTTGGGTGCCAGTCAGTCCCTCTTCTACAGCCATTGTGCTCAGGAGCTCCTCCTCCTGCTGCCTGCAGGGCCAGACTGCCTGCCTGGTCTCTGGCACTGGTCTTATGTGCCTCCAGAGCTTTTATGAAGACAGAGGTGATATCTAATTAACCAACAGACTGCTTTTGAAGGGACTTTTCCTTTAAATCTTATAAAAACCAACCAAGCAAACTTATGTGGGTAGAAAGCTCAGTACCTTTTCCTTTAGTGATATGCATGGAGAAATGGAGCAATCTATGCCATCCTTTCTTAGGAGCTAACAGACAAGTTCAGTACATACCACAGTCTCGTAAGTGCAGAGACTTGCAGAAGGATGAGAATTTCCTGAAATTAATGAAGCAGTTCACAACTCAGATTTATTTTTCCATGCCATCTCCATCTCCATGATTTTTCTCATTCAGCTTAGAATATTTCATACGTATGAAGTAGCCCATTCATCTAATTCATGTCACTCTAATAACCTTCTTATGATGCTTAAGGGCATTTCTTTCCCAACTTATCTAGGATCAGATTTATGGTAAAGACTCTTTATCTACATTCTCTTTTGTTTTCTGCCTCCATTTAGTGCTTCCTGTCTTTGTAGTTCCCCTGATCCTTTCAAGCTTGTCCTGGACACTCCCGCTCTGTCCTCCAACCAGCCTCAGAGCCGTAACTTTTCATGTCAGACCTTCAAAGAAGGGATCTACTGACTGCATGTCAGTCACTGCACTGTTCCTGCATCTTCCTTCCAGAAGTTGATGGCTCCTCCTTTGTGGGAAGGAGGGCTAGGAGCACGGGCTGGAGGGAGACGGAGGAACAGGGTGTTAAAATTTTGTTGGAAACACAGAGCATTTGTACACATGCTTGGCCACAGAACTGGGCAGTTATAAAAGCACCCAGTGCTGCAGAGCATACAGTTGTATAAGCGGCAAAATGTGCATCATTGCCAAGAAGATGGTGGCAGCATGCTATTGAACCAAAACACATCAGAGGTGTTTTAGTTCAAAAGCACACTGCCACCATTTTCTGTGTGCAACCCTTTGCTATTGATCCTGGTCTCAGCTAGTCGTTGTTAGCTACTATGAACAACAATTAATCTAATAATCACTTTTACCTTTTCCTTATGAAACAAAATTGTACTCATCATATTATTGGCAAGAACAGTTGTGGAATGTTAAAATAAAGCAAACCATGTTTGCATTTCCAAGCATGACAACAGCTTTGCCAATTAAATGCAATACATCCACCTTCACCACCTATGACTCATGAGCTCAAAATGGGAAGAGGAATATATATATAATTAGATTCAGTTTAACAATAGTTCTCTGTCTGTACACTTTCATTTCATTAATATATATGAGGCCTAAGGTTATGAAAACTGTTGAAAGAAGAAAGCTTAATTGTGTCTGGGCAATATTTCCTGAAAAAAATCTTAATTTTAAGAATAAAAAGCACTTCAGCTTTCAGCTGAGAACCATGACTACACAGGCTCTGTAAGTTCCTGCCATGCAAAACTCCTCTGCTTCTAATTACTGGATTAAAATCTTGTGCTAGTTTGCTAACTGATAGTCCAAAAACCTCATTTAAAACTATTTTTAGTTCAATAGTAAGGGAGTACAAGACAGAATGTCCTCTACTGTCTTTGCCAAGGATCTCCTGCTTTCCTCTCCCTCTTCTAGCATCCCCTCCTTCAGACCCAAGAAATAAGCCATTAATTGATCAATTATGTTAATGTTCCAAGAAATGAGGTGCTCCCTTTCTTAGGGGTGTGGGAGGGCAACATTTCTAAAATACAAGTGCATCTAGAGTCAAGCACATAAATCTTTAATTGGGCACCTCAGGCCCAATCTGACTCTTCAACAAGCTAATACCTATGCAAATATTTTCATAAGAATATATTTAGAAACAAAAATTCTAGACAGACAGAGAACAGGTGCACTATATTTTTCTTCCTTCTACTGTCATCTATTAGTGTTGTGCGAAGCTTCAGTAGCTGATTCGATTCGGAGGAGATTCAGTCCGATTTGGCAGCTGAATCTTCAAATCCGAATCGAATTGGGAGACCCATTAATCTCTCCAAATCGAATTGGAAGCCTCCGAATTGATTTGGAGAGATTTGGAGATTTGGCCATAGACTGTACAGGCAGGCACAAGTGCTGGCAGGAGCAGCTAGGAGAGCAGTCCTGGGAGAAGTCGTAGCTCATCCAGCTGCTCCCCCAGCTACCCCCCGCCAGGGCGAGGTAGGCAGTGCTGGCAGCCCCAGGAGAAGCTGCAGGGGCTAGGGGGAATGACTGGGGAGCTGGGGGAATGAACAGGGGCTGCCCCCCAGCTCCCCATTCAATCCCCCAGCTCTCGGTTCAATCCCCCAGCTCCCCAATCATTCCCCGCAGATCCCAATCGTTCCCCCCAGGCTCCATGGTTTCTCCTGGGGCTGCTAGCACTGCCTGCCTTGCCCCAGATGGGGCAGCCAGGGGAGCAGCTGGATGAGCCATGGCTTCTCCCGCAGCTGTCAGCTCAAGCCAGGGCTTGTCTGGCTGCTCCCCTAGCTGCTCCTACTGGCACTGCCTGCAGTCTATGGCTGAATAAGATTTGGCGCTGAATATCTTCAGATTTGGATTCAGCCAAATTGAATCAGGACATTGATTCGAATTACCAAATCAAATCACTGTCCCGCTGAATCCAAATCCAAAGCAAATACTTTCTGCTTCACACAGGCCTATCATCCATTATTAGTAAAGTGCGATGAGAGACATTTACATGAAAAATGGATGTAGCTTTTAAGAGTTCATCTGTTCTTGCTTTTTATTAACTACTTGAAATCATCATTGTATTGTGGCATCATTAATATTTCCACAGGGATCAATTATTTGCATCATTTATATTCTTTTGTAATAAAGAAGAAGATGGACACTTATAATTTATAAACTCATTATTCATGAAAATGACCCTATCATTAAAAAACAGACATGGAACTGAAGAAAGCATGCATTATATAATCAGAAGTCACTAAATGTAATGAATATTTTTTCAGTGTTTACCACAAAGTGCCAGAGGTTCTTTAAAACCAGCACACCATTAAGGGAACAGGCTTGTATAAATGAACACATGCAATGCCTTCAGTTTCAATTCCATTCCTCCCTGATCAATCAACATTTTAAATAAGAAAATAAGAACGTAAGAAGTACCATACTGGGTCAGATCAGTGATTCATCCAGCTTATTAGAAATTCATTTCATCTTAACAGAAATTAAACACTAGATATTGCAGCCTATTTTCATTTTTTAAAAGACAAAGAAGTACAAGGGAGAAATGTGATGATGCTTCCTTCAAACCACAAATACATTTCTGCAGGAATTTCTGCAAAAATATAGTCTGGTATAGTTTTAAGAGTGCAAGGAATAGGGTAGCAAGACTCCTACATTGTGTTTCTGGCTGTGCGCTGACCTCCTATGTAATCCAGAATCCATTTAATCTTGCTCTTAATTAATCTTAGTCTTCTGTAAAAATTGACATACCACCACCTATCCACAGACTCAGTTTTGCTCAGAGATATGCAGGTCTGGGCCCCTTCTCCTTTACAGAACACTGAGACTTGAATAGATCCATTACACTGGGGTTACATTACACTGAGAGCTCATGTACCTCCTTATATGGATAAAGGACTTCCCAAATCACCTCTTGCCTATTCTTCCTATCCAACTTGTTTATGCCTGACATAAAGACAAGATCTGGTTCAATCCAGCTGCTCCTGTTGCAATGGCTGGCCTCATATAATAGGTGAAAATGATTATCACTAGTCCACCAATCCAGATGTGGTGTTTTATTCTGACCAAAGGTCAGTCAGGCTGAAGCCTTTACAAACCACCCTTCCCACCCCCACTCCACCCCACCCCTCCTCAACCTCTCCTCCTGAAACACACACCCTTCCATTTTTATTTTCCTTTGTAATTCCTGATTATGGTTAGGACCAGAGGGAAAAAAAATCACTAAGAATCTTGATATTCAGTGATTCATATTTTTAGTTGTATTTATGTTTTTACTCCATTTGGCAGATGCCAGAGGTTTGTGTAGTTCAGGCACAAGCTGGCTACTATTTTAATATTTCCCACTAGCATCACTAGCAGATACTGGATGCGTCCAGATGAGCATACACGTGCATCTTGCAGCATCTCAAACCCCTATGAGATATTGCAAGATGCACGTGAGGGAACAAAAAAATGTTCCCCACACTGAAAATTTGACCCCTGGATATCCAGGAATCAAAAAATACCCCAGGGGAAAAAAGCGGGGCAGGGGACTCACCTCTCTTGAGCAGCTTCCCTCCACAGTCCCCCATGATCCACCCACACCTACCCACACACCCCATAGCCCCCCACCTCCCTCCACAGCTATCCACATCCCCCAACCCCTCTTCCTACTCCCTGTCTGCAAATCCCACATCCCCCAGCACACACCTTGCATGCCCAGCTGCCAGACAGGATGAGACCGGTGGGCAGGAGCTGTGACTGCAGGGGCAGCTGTCCCCACATCCTGGTTAGTGAATGGGTCAGGGGGACCTCTAAATGCTCTATGGTATGAAAAGCAAAGACAAACAGCAAAACATATAGGTATTTAGAATTCATTTTATGATGATGATAGAGACACTGGTAGGCTTCCAAATTGCTTTAACATTGTAGATATATCAATAAAACATTGCCCAACTGATCGCTGTCTCTGTCTGTCTGTCTGTCTGTCTCTCTATATGTAGTGGTCTTTTGTTTTAATTGTGAAGGAACATGGATTTTGGGGTATTTTACAGAGTGACTTGGTTTTTATCAGGGATTTTTCAGTTTTCAAATAGGGAACACCAGAATTCCTGCTAGGGAGGCAAGTGGCAGGACCCAGGCAGAGGAGCCTGGTCAGAGCTGGCACCTTGGACCCAGCTGGAGGTGACTGACCTCCTGGCCAATTGGGGCCAGGAGGACATGCTTTGACAGTTCAAAGTAGGCCACCACACTGTGAACATCTTCCAGGAGATATCTGTTCAGATGGCCAGGCAGGGGCACACATGGCAGTAGTGCTGTACAAAAGCCAACTGTGCAGCCACAGTCCACTGGCAGCTGGCCCAGAGGAGCAGATGCCTCTACTGGCTGTGCAGTCCCCACCCGGGTCTGGCAGGGGCACACCAGGTCACAACCAGGCAGCAGCCCCCACTGCCAGACTGCTACAGTGGGTAGAGGGTGCAGGGAACTCTCAGGGCAGCTGTCACAAGGGGTTCAGCTGGCACAAGGGGTAGTGTGCCCAGGTACCAACTGGCCGGGCCCCAGAAGGTCCTGAGAGTGAGTAGCCCTGAGCCAGTTGCCAGGGAAGTTTTTTGTACTGATGGGGCCAGGGCAGGGCAGCTTTTTACACAAGTGCTGGCCCCAAGCTCTAGCTCCCCACTGCTGCAGATCCGGCAGGAGTCAGGCAGGGTTATTTTGCTTCAAGTGGCACAACTTGCACTACACCAAAGTGTATGTCTGGGCAAGTGCACTGAAGCAAAAAGCCCTTGCTCAAATTTGCACTGCTTGTATTTGAGCTGCTGCAAGCGCACATGACTGCATGTGTGGACGTGCCCACTAAGGGTATAGGCAGACTTAACAATAGTCTTGCTATCAGATGACAGCAATATAAGCTGTTATGATATAACTATACACCTGTATGCTCCTGTAGCAATTCAAGAATAGCAGAACTATTGCAACTTTAGCCTTGTTTTATGCAGCACTGAAGTTAGAGTAGTCACTACAGGAGTATGCATATGTAGCCTCTATATCAGACAGCTGATACCTGTTCCTGAGTGACAGCTTGCCCTTCCCTTTGACAACAGTTAAAGGTATATTTGTCCATAGCCTCAGAGTATATCTATACTACTTCTTTGGTGCTTTTGAGACCACTGCCAAGAAGCACATCTTGTCCACCCACTCCCAACCTGCACACTACAGCTACATAACTGAAGCAGTGAAGCTACTCTGGGTGCATCCCCTATCACTGCTCTCAAGTATACCAGAAATCAAAAGCTCAAGAGCAGCAGCTGGGGCACTCCCTCTCAAGATAGTTTCTCTCAAGATAGTTTCTTTGTTTCAATCCTGGGTTTGGTGCAACTGGCATTGCATTGGTTGGAGAGATTCATGCTTTCCAATGGCACACACAAGTGCGGTATGGACACATTTGAATGACCTAATCTACCCTAAGCATCATGGTCTAGGTACTTATGTAATTAAATGGTCATTTGGGTATGACCATCATACACTGATTTTTATTTTAAATCAAGGATGCAAGTGGCAGATAAATATTTACTACTACTAGGCCTAACATTGCCCTAATGCAATAGCAGTTGTTTGCTTTGACATTCATGCTGCATTGATTGAATATAGTGCCAAATCATTGTATTATGTGATCAGGATTGTGCTTAGCCATTATGAGTGTCTGAGAGCAGTGTATTTTAATAATTTATCCTTATATTATTACCCCATTTCCCAGATGACAGGGGGAACACTGGGAGGGAAAGAATGCTTTTGATACTTGTTTTATTTGGGGTATATATAATTTGCTGGAATAAGAGATTTTTCCATCTACTCCATGGACCTGTGCAAATGTGTGATCCTCAGTGTGCCTTTGCACCATGCTGTTTTGTTCTGCACCACAGTGCAGACATGTATGTTACTCTCATCAGCTCTCTACAGTCTTTGTTAAAAGTCCATAATGCTAATTTGTTTGATTAATTTCAAAAAAGGGCATCCAGATTATCCAATTAAGTTAATGGTACTGATTTTTAACAGATGTTTTATACAGAAAATGCTACTAAAGGGAATACTGCAAGAATTACAAGCGTTTTAAAAGCTGAATTTTAGTTGCAGTAGTCTTAGCTGTAAGAAAACGTGATTATATAGGAACTGGGGGGCATATCTAATGGGGATACAATAATAGCTCGTACTTCTATAATATATAAAAGTTGCTATCTGTTTGCAACATGAACTGTTTATACCTCACAGTACCCTTTCATGGAATGTGTAAGGGGTATAGATCACATACTGTTGGGAAAGAAACCCCTTTTGTAAGAAAGCCCCATATGGCAAGCTTCCAAGGGCTGACACATTAAGGATTGTTGATGCCCCTTATAGGAAATACATTAGTAAGTGTGCACAAGATAAAATGCTAATAGAAAGACTTCGGCAGCAGCAGGGTGAGGCCTGTGCTGACCTCTGGTGAAAAATCTTACTCTGAATGCTTGCTACACTGCCAGGCATTAACAGTGTGATAGTGTCACTATTCATTCTAATGACAGACTATTATAAACATGCTATTTCTGGTTGATAAAAAGTTAGCTTTTCTGCTATAATGTGATTGTGGAGGTGGCAGCATAACAAAATATTACAATTTATGAAGGGCTAGAAAAAGCAGCTGTCCTTCAGTCAGGATCCAGCCTGCGGTTTGTTGGCTGATGACCCCCAATATAGTTTATTCCCTCCTAAATATTCTCAACACCTGCCTCAAAGGCTGAATTGATTCAGTCTTTGCAGGTTATTCTAAACTGCAGAGATTGAACCAATAAGCAAATTAAGAGACATTCACTTTTGATTCAGGAAATGCGGTCATATGCCTGCAGTGGCTCAAGCCAGAAGCGAGGGGGCACTGGAGCACAGCTCTCTGGCAGTAAGCCAGCCTGAGCTGTGTGTTCACTTCCTCTTCTGGCTGCCCCCAGGGTCTCTGGGATTTGCAGTCCACAATCACATCAGCAGGACTCTCATGGTTGCTCATCACTTCCTTTTCCTGCTTCCAGGTGCTTCTGTGATTTGTAGTCCATGGTAGCAGCCAGCATTAAGCAAGCAGGACAGGGCAGCTCTGTATTTAGGGAAAGGAAGTTTAAACCCCATCCCTCCAGGCAAACCCAGCAGGGGTTTGCCTGGAGGGACCAGTGAAGTGAACCCTCACTGCTCCAGCTAGGGGGCAGAGGGGCAGGCCCAGCTCTTCTCTCTGGAGCAGATAGCACAGCCCAGGGCTGCAAAATGCTGGGATGCTGTGGGGCTCTGATTTAACTTGAATCAGGAAGGGGTCTGGGACAGAAGTTTCATAAACTGGTTTGACTTAAATCAGTTATATCTGATACTACATTCAGCCATGTTTATCTTAAACCAGTTTCAGCTACTTTGAAAGTGGTTTATATGCATTGAACTTCTGTTGCAGGTTGAAACCAGTTTCTGATCACTTAAATTGGTTCATGTGTAACTTCTGGCCCTAGTCAAAATCATGGAACTAACATGACACTTGCTTCCAGCACATGTCCACTCTGCTTTTGTAGTGTTATACCCCTTCCTTCACCCTAAGTCCTTTGGTCTAGGTTCTAAACTCTCCAGGGAAGAAAGTGTTTGATACCAGAATAATAGGGGCCTCTTCCTCATTAGTCCTTAGGTGCCACCATAATACAAGGTGAGAAAGGGAGGGCAGAAGAGAGCATTCAGTTTTCTAATGGCCAAATTATATAATCTCAGATGTCACTTGTAGCCTCCATTGCTGAAGGTACTGTGGGGGTACTGAAAGAGTCTATAGGAGCAATCAAGCCTAGAACAGGGCACCTTGCCCAGGGACAGAAGTCAGTCAGTCAGTCAGTCTATCCTCACTATAAACTGAGGAAGTACTACCTGACTGAAATGAAGGAGTAGGGAATGTTATAAAAATCAAGTAAGAGAAGTTACCACTGCCAACAGGAGTTCCACAAACAGGGTTTGACCCAAAATGTCATATACTATCTAGCAGCAAGGGATAAAAAGTACAAGAGCTCAACAGATCAGACTGAGAAAACAACATTCAAAATACAACCAGGCTCCAGCACTCACAGCTATCTAAGCATTTAAATGCCAGACAGCAATTCTGATGATAGCCTGTCAGGCTATCATTAGTGAAGCTGTAACTCACCATGGTACCTGACAGCTACAGAAGATTCTAAAATCTGAAATGCACCTCAGTAAAGTAAATTGGGTTAAAAAAATTGTCTCTTGATGCAAATTTGTCCCTGGTAGATTAGGGCATTTTATGCTGCACTGATTTTATCAGAAGAGGTCTGGTAAAATTCAAGATATGCAAGTAAGTTTCAATAAATGATGAAAACGAATGCAAAACACAATGACAACTAAGCAGGGTACTGAGCTCTTTAAATATGAATGCTTATTTATGTCCTCTCATTGTATTTTGAGATTAGATCATACAAAGAATTAACACCCTTCCCTGAAAATGCCATGTCATCTCACTTAAATGTCTTATCTGAAATAAACAGCAACTGGAGCAGTTTGAAGCCTCTCATAAGGGCTAATAGAGCATGACCAACTACAAAACTTGAAATGGTATTCAAGCCTTGGCCTCCCTGAGCACAGGTAGAAATAAGCTTTGCAAACTACCACCTGAAAGGTACATCTTGCTAGTTGATCATTTCTAGTCTCCTCCCCCCCCCACCCAAAGTTATACATTTATAAGATAGATGCCTGACATTTTCTTTATCTTGCTGATATCGCTTGCCCTCTCATCCACTTAAAATTTACTAGGTATAAATGCAGAAAGCACATTACTTCCAAGAGCTTTGGGAGGTTACGTAATCTGAATCAATTTCATTACCATAAATAAATGTCAAATGGCTGAAATACATTTTCTCTGATTAAACTGTCAAGGGCAAGAACACTCAGGAACAGTGGTTTTTTGTTTTATTCCTCATACAACAACAACAACAAAGAAAAAAGAATTAAAAAAAAGAAATCAACCTATAAGCACCTTTACACAGTAGGGGAAAAAAATACATGATAGGGTCTTGATAATAAAAGATGACCCAAGCTGTCCATTTCAATAGTAACTCAGAGCTTTTATTTAAAGACTTAGGGGGTGGGGGACTTGGTGGCAGCCTATAAGTATATAAGGGGTGAACACCAGGGGCTGGAAGAGCATCTGTTCACCAAGGCACCCCAAGAGAAGACAAGGAATAATGGACATAAACTGCTAGAAGATTGCATCAGATTGGATATAAGGAAAAACTTCTTTATGGTTTGGGTGTCCAGAGTCTGGAACAGACCCACCTGACTCCCTCAGTCTTTCCTGCCTAAGTGCAGGGGGACTGGACCTGATGTTCTCATGAGATCCCTTCCAGCCCCTAATTTCTATGAATCTATGAATCTATGTAAAGGAAAAAAATGGAGAAAGAGGGTCAAATGGTGGGCATAAAGTTTGTTCTGCATGTTGCAGTTGCAAAATGTTATCGTTAAATGTCTGCTCCATACTCACATACACATACCGTGACTTTCAGCCCCCTGCAGAACCATAGGGGTTTCCTTTCTCTTCATTGTGCCATAGGAAATAAAGAGAATCTTCACTAAGCATCCTCACTGCCATCCACACCAGAACTGGAGCAAGCATTTTCTGAGGCTGCTTGCCAATTGCCTGTTTGTACTGCAGTAGGGCCTCGGAGCCCCAAATCAGGAACTAAGGCTCTGTTAAGTACTTTACAGATGCTGAAGCAAGAAGTATGACACTATAATAAAACCCAGGCTGTTCTTGTTCCTCTCATTAATTTTGGCCAGGTATAGACATTACACTTTTTCTGATTTAGGTGATTGGAAACCTGTCTATACCTAAAACAGGACAGAGGTTTGGTGCACACAGACTGCTTTAAAAATAATGGAACCCAGGCTCAGATAGACCTGGATCAATGTGGTATTAGATTTAATTAACCTAGGTTAGAGCAGTGAATTGAACTTCAGTACCAGGTCAGCTCCTGAATCAAGGGAGGTCTCTGTCCACCAGTATCCCAGGTGCCTCTGCAGGTCTCCACTAGGCCCCCTCCACAGGGAGCCACGCAGGCTGGAGATGCCTGTCATACTGACGGCTGAAGTGTGGGGAAGGGGACCGGTTCCTATGTGCTATAGATTAATTGATTAAGCCAGGTTAAAATTAGTCATTGTTGGGTTTGGGGTTTTTTTTCATTTTCTGTCCCTTCATGGATGTCACAACCCAAAGGGTGTGATTTTTGTTTTTGTGTGCTTCGGCACTGCTAAATTGTTCCCGCTAAATTATAGCTTCTTTGCACGGTGGAGTTCTCTGCTGCAAAAGAGAACCCCGGTGCAAGGGAGAATTTCCCGCCAATTTGAAGCTTTCTTTGCAGGGTGCATTTTTTTGTTGCAGCACAGAAATGCTCGTTGCAAAGAGTTCCCGCCATTTGTATGCTAATTCGAGTCCCATTATTGGCCAGTTCTAAATTACTCACACGTGGCGGCTAGTGATTGGCTTGCTAGCCGTATAAAAAGCTTGAGTGGTTTCCGCCCAAGTTGGAGGACTCCACGAACACCGGGAGAAGGAGACTTCATGCTGTGTGAAGATCTCTAAGCGCTGCGGATCCTTACGGACCCAGTGCATTTAAAGCAGGCAACAGAGGTCTGATCAACCTCTAGCCCAGAGCTTTCCAAACTTTTCATGTTGGTGACACACTTTTTAGACATGCATCATTTCGCGACACAGTAATTCAGTTCCGGGGGAGGGGCCAAGGGAAGCAGACACGAGTAAGGGAGCTCCGCGGTGCCCTTCCACAAAATTTTCTGCATTTCGCGCGACACACCTACACACTGCCGCCGACACACTAATGTGTCGCGGCACACAGTTTGGAAAGCTCTGCTGTAGCCTCTCCCCGTCGCCGAGCGCAATCCAGACGTATCCCTTCCCGCGTGCAAGAGAACCGAACCCACGGAGCCTAGCAAACTTCGTGTGAGCCCTTACAACCGGCCTCAGAGCTCTTCTACCCGGGTTCGAGTCCTGCAGGTTTATTTTCCTGTTGCCGAAACCCATTGCGACATACCCTCGTATTTTTCATCTTCCCGTCGCCGGAACCCTTTGCGACGTACCCTCGTGCCCTGCAGGTTCAAGTTTTGTTTTGTTTTCTATCTGTAACTGCAACTCAAGCAAGTTTTCCAGCCTACACCACTGCCATCTCGGTGTAAGTAAACAATCTTTTAAACTACCAATACGCGTTTGTGCCTAATTCCAGCTCGATGGCCTTCCTTCTCCGACCCGGCGTGCCTGGGCTGCTGGCCACAGCCCGCGTGCAGCACGGAAAAGGGCTCGGGTCACTCCCGGCCCGCACAATGGACATCAGGAGAGGGATCAAGGAGAGAGGGAGGATGGGAGTGAGTGAGTGTGTGTGCGTGCATGTGTGTGTGTGAGAGAGAGAGAAAGAGAGAGAGAGAGAGGGAGAGGGGAGCGAAGGGGGTAGATAGGGAGGGTGTGTGAGGGAGAAAGAAAAATTATCTATTTAAATCTCCTCCCTTTTTTTTTTTTTTTTTTTGCTTTCCCCCTCAGTTCTTTGCCTCTTACTAAAGACACTGGCCACCGTGGAAAGATGAAGACAGTGCTGCCAAACCCTTACCAGGCAGCCACGTTACCTGAGTGGCAAAAGTGGCCGGTCAGGGGGTGCAACGGTGCTCTCAGGGGGTGTACGTGCACCCCCTATGCATCAATACTGCTCCCACTCCATGCTGCAGTGTGAGGGGCCAGGATGGCAGAGCTGAGTGTGTGCACATGTGTAGATATTCATAGACAATCTACACACATGTACATGTAGATGTGTGTGAGCCTAGGGAGGCAGGTTCATGAAAGCTGCTGCTTGGGGTATCCACCCCCCACCCCCCACTTTCCCCCCATCTCCTTGGCATGGATCTGACTTCTCCCCATTTCCCTCCTTGTTTCCCTGCTGGCCAAGGCAGTGCCTCTGTTTGGAAGCAAGAATAAAATGAATTCCTTCCTTCCCCATCTCTGTGTGTGTGGTGGCTGCAGGACTGTGTATGTACACCATGCTGTCATGAATCCTCCTTCCCCCATCAGCAGTCAGTGTGACAGGCATCTCCAGCCCATGCGGCTCCCTGTCACTGCACCCACTCTTAGGATGCATGGGGGGTCTCTTGGTGGTCTCCTAAACACACACTGAGACCCCCATGCCTCCCATGAGCAGATTCAGTGACAGGGCTAGAGATGGCTCTCACTGATTCGGCAGTGCTCAGCAATCCCCAGCAGCCTGGGGAGGCTGTGGGTCACATTGAGAGGAGTGCTCAAGCACCTCCATCCTGCTGGCTTCTGCCAGTGTTGGTAGTTTCATGCCTGCCCTGTTTCCACCCCCTCCCCCCGCCCCAGCAAACTTCTGTTCTGTTCACTCCTGATGTAAACCACGATGCTTACAGAAAACCATATATATATTTCTTTGCTATATTATTGGAAGCATGTAGAAGCCTCAGCCAAATAAAGGGCCCAAGTTTACTAGGCTGTGTACAGATACAAACCAGGAGATGGTCAGCCTTGGACAAGCTTCAATTTAGTAGCCAGATTATCAACACTTTATATATATTGTTAAGCAATTACTCAAAAGTAGTTTACCTGGAAATATACAGGACTACTCAGACATGTAACTCCTTACCAGCGTGAAGAGTCTAATCTGGCCCTACACAGGCAAAACATACAAAAGGTACAGCTACACATAATTTTAAAGAGAGTGACCCAAAGCATAGAGATTAAGTGATATAGCCAAAGTTACCCAGGGTGTCTTTGACAGAACTGAAAGCTTAACCCAGATATTTTGATTCCAAATCCAGTATCTCAGAAGACCATCCTTCCCCTTTACACTTTTCTGGACAAGTGCCTAGGTCTATCAATATAGTACCTTTCAAATGCACCAATTTAAAAACTAAATTACATAAACAATAGCACCCTTCCAGTCTTTGAAATGAATGAATGGTTGCAAATCAGTTCTGGTTTTGATGTTACGCATTTTGATATACTACACATGTTAGCAGTATAAGGTTTCTGACTGCAAATCTGCATGTATGAAATTAGAGTTTTGGGTTTTTTCCCCCCACTGTATGTGCCTATAACTTCCCAGGAGCTAAATGATCTCTTTGCTAGTATAGGTGGCTGGCATTAATTGTTTACCGGGCCCAAGCAGTAGTGAATAGATAAACCCACAGCTTTTGGGAAGCGATAAGCCAAACCTAGTTATTTCTCATGCTGTGATTTCAGTTATACAGTCTGATAGCCACCTATACACAAGCAACAGACTGGGTAACTGAAATCACAGTATTGGTAGTAACTTGGTTTGGAAATAAAATAGAATTACCAAAAGCAAAATGAGAACCCTAAACTGGAACTGCCTTTGGATGGTCTATTTGATCAAAAATTCTTTAATCAAATCATGCTTAAATTAAGCCAAACTACAAGCCCATCCATTTTTTTCAGAATTATTTCTAACCTATCATTTCTAGGCTAAAGCCAAGCCTAAACCATCGTTAATTAGCCAGCATCTTTACAGAACACATTAACATTTTTAACTTACAAGGAGATAAGGCCCGGTGGATAGGGGGAGAACAGTGGATGAGACATACTATGACTTGAACATGATATAAGCTAGGTGCGTAACTGGTTGAATCAGTAGTGTAGCCAGGGTGACTTGAGTGAGGCACTGATCCTAGATGCCAATTTAAAGGGGCTGCCAAAACACCCCATGCTGTGGCAGCAGCAGCCATGGTGCAGGAAGCCTATAGTATGGCAACACCATTCAGAGTCTTTGAGATCCCGTATTAGGCTGATGGTCAGGTAAGTCTCTGCGGTACTCAGCATTTCTTCCTCCACTGCTATTCATATCTCTGCCCAATGCACCAAAATTGCTAGGTATGCTTGTGGCTTGGAGGATGACTACTTTTTGAGCATGATTAATAGCTCAGTGTCAAACTCTAAGGAGGTTTCAAGACAAATTCCCTTGGGGACTTTCTTAGGTCCAGTACTGTACAATCTCTTCTTTAATGAGTTGGATGATAGAAGAGAATGTACACTTGGAAAATTTCCAGAAAACACTAAACTGGGTGGGATAGCAGGCATTTAGAAGACAATGTTAAGATTCAAAGTGACCTTGATAAATTGGGGAAAAACGATTTTGGTAAGTTGGGGAAAATAAATAGGAAGGAATTCAATATGGACAACTGTTAAATATTATACTTGGAAGGAACAATTTAATGCACAAATACAAAATGGGGAATAACTGGCTAGATTGGAGGTTACAGTGGAAAAGGACTGGGGGTTACAGTGGATAGTGAGCTGAATGAATTACTACTATAATATTATTGGGGGTGGAAATAATAGCATACTGGAATGCACTAACAGGAGTATCAAATGCGAGACTCAGAAATGGATTATTTCAGGCTATTCTGCATTGAGTACTGTATCCAGGTCTTTAAAAAAAGATGTGGGCATACTGGAGAACAAAAAAGGTTTAGAAAGGTTGGAAGAGTTGGGATTTTTAAGTCTGGAGAAGGGAAGTCTGATAACAGCCTTCAAATACAAAATGGGTTGTTATAAATAGGATGGCAATCAATTGCACTCTGTATCCAAAGAGAAGACAAGAAATAGTGGGCTATCTGACACCCTGATGTCCCTGTTGGGCCTATTTTTCTGTGATTCTCTTAACCAAGTCAGAGGTACACATAAGTAACAGAATCCAAATTTGAGAAACTTTTTAAACCAGGTGAGAACCAGCTAAAACAAAGGTAAAAAATAATTTACAGAAGTACTGACTTCCTCTTAGCCAGATTAAAATGGTGCAATTTTGATGTGGTAGTTACAGTTCAGATTCTGAAGGTTAGCAGCCAGGTTTTTCTAGCAATTACTACATCCTGGTTTAGTGATATACACTCAGGGGACTTCTGCAGAATTCCCTCAGGGCAGACAGCACACAGGTGATGTGGTGCCATGGGCAGAGCATTCTGAGTTCTTGCTGCCAGGGAGCTCGCTGATACCTCTGAACAGCACTCCCAGCTACCTTTGGTATTGAGGCTCTCAGGAGGCAAAACACAAAAGTCTGGTCACAGGTACAACAGTTCTCACTAACTTTCAACAAAGTTGTAATGACTTTGTCAGCTTCCAGAGTCATTTTGGCTGAGTACAAACAAGATAAATGTAATTGAAAGTGATTTGTTTTTTGTTATTAGGTTAATGCAGATGCTGGCTTATTTTAAAGCCAGCATGGAATGGTTGTATTGATTTTACAGATGTTTATTCTAAGTCATTTCCCAGTTTGGGTTTTAAATCACTATTTTATTTTATTATTCAGCTTTTGCTTTGTCCCCGCTGTTTACTTGTATCTCTGTAGGCATCTGTGTACAATACACGGAGCACTGAGTTCTGACGTAGGCAGGGAGGAATTGCCACATGAAAACCAATCAATTGTCTAGTTAATGCAGTATCCTGCCTCCAGCAATAGTCAGTATCTGATGCATCAAACAAATGTGAAAAAATCCTCAATTCTTCTGACTTGTTCTATGCCACTGCTACTACATGTTGCATAATGGACATGGGGAAAATTTCTCTTTGCCACAGGTGACTGATGCCTAGAATCCTGACTTAAACACAGTATACCCATATCTTGCAGAAACTGGAAGCCATCTCTGAAGTTATATAGTCATTTAGAGAAGGCAGGGAATAATATGAGCAGGAGTTTATAAAAGAGAAGAGGAAAAAAAGGGGAAGAAAAAGGGAGGCTGATTGAAGCTAATCACCGGTATCTCACCTAGACCTCCTATTTACTGGGTGCTTCTTCCATGACTTTTTATGGAAGGGCTTTCTGGAAACTAAGACATAAACTTGAAGAGAAATGTCCTTATTCAAAGAGAAACTTAGGTTTAAAACAGGGACAATAAGGGTAAATTATCATGGTTTAGATTTTCTGCTTACTGTGAAATAGGAGTAGACACATGAATTTCATAGATTTCATAGACATCAGAGCTGGAAGAGACCTCGGAAGATCATCGAGTCCAGCCCCCCGCCCAAAGGGCAGGAAGTCAGCTGGGGTCATATGATCCCAGCAAGATAAGCATCCAGTTTCATCTTGAAGGTGTTCAATGAATCACTAACTATGGATTACCTGAAGCTTGGTAAATGCCCCCACCTTTAGCTTTGTGTAATCTGCTTATCCATCTACATTTTAGGTCCATGCTTAAGTGACCTCATTACCAAAAGTTGCAGGTATCAAGCAGTTCCTATTTACACTCATAAGAGTTGACAGGTGCAGAACTTCAGAAATCACTCCACTTAAGTGCCTAAAGATGGATTTAGGAGCCTAACTTCAGAAAAATCTCAGTCTAGATAAGTATGTTGTGGTTCAGAATCTTGTTCAATCATATTTTTCCTGTTATCCATCTGATTTTCTAAGCTCACTGTGAAGATGGTTTTCTTCAGTTGAGAAAAACATTTGAAATTAAAAATTGAAACAGCATAGGTTCAGACATTCTAGTAGACGTAAAGGGTAAGAGAGGAAAAGATATAAAGTAAAAGTAGGCCAGGTGCATCTAATCTCACAAACAAACACACACATTTTTCTAGAACTGAATCATGCCAAAGACAATATTCTGACAGCTGTTACAGATTTTGAGTAACATTTTAACAAATGAGTGGGGAAGCACTATTATCCCCATTTTACACATTAAGAGCTCAGCCACAGAAGACTGGAAAGGGGGTTTTCCAAAGTACCTACAAGATTTAGGAGCACAAATCCCAGTAAGTTTCTCAAGGGTAAACAGGATGTCTGTGGAAGTGCTGAGATTCGTGCCAGATTTCCCACATGCCTGATCAAAGCCTTAATCAGATGATCATCACTCCTCCTTCAAAGTATCTGTACCACAGCTGTGGCTATGTTGAAGTACTAAAGCAGAGCAACCTTTCCTACAACCTTGGTAAATGTGAGTGGTATTCAGGAGGTTAAACTGAACATCAAAAGTACAATTTTAAAGATGGGGCATTGTAAAACACAAATATGTGCTAACTCTGAGGATATAGATAGGATTTATCTACTTGATACTTGTACGTGCTGAGAACAGTTCTGTCTCATGAAGATTAGTTTAAATATCCTCAGTACAAGTTATTATAACATATTCCCTATAGGTGGAATTTATGGCAAGGAAGAAATAAGTAGAGGGAGTAGATGCCACATACATCAGACTGCCTGACTTTTTTGTTATTGTTGAGAAATTAACATATAAGGCTGCTAATACTGCTGCAAGTGGTGCAACCTATTTAGTTTCTGAAAACTAATTTCATAATGCCATAGGTATCTGCATAAGCCATACATCAGAGATCTGGAGAAGGAAATGAAAAGAGGTTAAAAAAGGAAAGAAAATACCTGTTTACAAGCTATAATGTACCTAAAAACTGACAAAAAGAAAACACTACTTTGAGTTAGTTTTTTCAGTTCAGTTTTCTGCTTACAAAATAAATGCATCCCTAATTTAACCATATCAGGCACAGGCATCTCTTATGACTGAGATAAGAGAAATCATTACACTCTCCAATAACTTGCATTTCAATGGCTGAAAAAAAAGCGGAACAAAAATTGAAATGGAAATCTCAAAGACTTTATGAAGCATTTTAATTGCTTATGGCTATGGAAACATGGACTGGAATGACCACGGAGGCATATGCTGACAGCACGGAAGCCATTTTACACTCAGCAGTGTTACACAAACAGATGTGATTATTAGTGCCAATTAGTCTATATTGGTCTGAAATGAAAGAGTGAATGTTGGCCCAGTTAACGAGGCTACTTTTTTAGCTGTTGAATAAAATCTGAAGATACTAATTTCTATCTTCAACAGATTGCCTGCAGGGGGTCTTCAGCCTTTAAATTATCGGAAAACTCTACCCTTTAATATTATAGCATTTTACGTCGTGATAAGGTAACAGTTATCCAGTTTACTTGAACTGACTATTTCAGACATACAAGGAGGAGCCAAATGTTATGCACATGACAACAGTTATGATTCCAGATTAATGATTTATTTTCTTGTAAAGCTCTATGTAGAAACACAATGTCCAATGACATTTCAAAGCAGAGCTGTAGAGGAGCTATTATTATCCGAGTTTGAGGCAGAAATTGAGTTTGAGGCAGTAATTGCCGCGTAAGCAAGTGTCTATAGCTTTCCCATTTGACTGAGTACAATGGATTCTCTTATAACCAGTCTTTGTTATTGTCTTAAATATATAAAACATTTTAAGTCGTAAGGAGATTTACTACAGAGGGGCACAGCCATAAGTAGGTTTAAATTTGTAAAACATGTAAATCCTTAAGTTTGTTGTAAATTACACAAGGCTCTTTTTTCATGAGACACCGTAAGCCTTTAAGTCTCTTTAAATCTCTGCCAGAAGCTGAACTACCTTAGTTTCCTGTGGAATTTGAACCCAACACATTTGGCTCCTAAGGGAATTATGAAGGAGCAAAACCACAGAGGTCAGAGACTGCTGGTATATTCAGAGTGATGCTCTGCTATTTCTGAGTGCTAACAACATTTTCTATGTCATGCGAGATGAATAAGTACAAGTCGATGAACAAATTTCTTTGATACTCTGGGGTCATCCAGACTGGATGTCAACTCCCAGGTTACATGTTGGTAGGCATCAAGATGCTGTCCTGTGCAATTCCAGCTCAGGGGGAGTATGCATAACTGTTTCAAATTTGTGATGCCTTATCTTTCATAGAGATTTTGTATTGATGTGCTGGATTTCTTTGCCCTCTCAGGAGAGAAGCATACTTTAAGCCCATTTGAACTTCAATCACTAGCATGCACAAATATGCCAGTGGTTATAAATGAAGGAAAGTGGTTGCAGTAAGGGGAATGAGCTCTGCCTGGCTTACAAGAGCATAAAGGAGAACAATGGGTCCTTTGGAAGAGTCTGCAGGTTCTGAAGCTATTGTAATGGCACTGGACCATATATTTGCAACAGATTCCACTATGCAGCTACTGCATTTGGTGAACACCAGCAGTGATACTCCTGCTAATACTGACCTGGATGCAGACCAGGAGGAGACTGATAATGAAATCACAGGTCCTGTCAACCCAAGAAAAGAAAGACAGCTCCAGAGACCCAAGACCTAAAGAATGAGAGCCAGGGGAATCACGTGGATCATGGGCAGAAACCAGTCATGGAGAGAATGACTTCCTTTAAGTATTGTACAATATATTACTACTTGGGGAGAGAGACACTTAACTCATGGTGGCACCACATGGGTTAACAGAGAGGCATTTTGAAATACATATACTTTCACTGCAACAGCAGATACAGAAAAGAAAGAGCACCAGAAGAATTTATCTGGCTCAAGGTTTTATCATTGTCCTCAGCTTTTAGCTTACATTAGGTATTATGAGGTAAGTTGGCCAAAACCTGCTGCACAATCATTTCCAAAGTTACTTATTTTTAGGGCACTTCAAGACCTTCCCTCCCCCTTTGCATTACACCAGAATTCAGCTTATTTTGCTGTGCAGTTTATTTCATAGATTTCATAGATTTATAGATGTTAAGGCTGGAAGGGATCAGCCCCCTGCCTAAGGGGCAGGAAGTCAGCTGGGGTCAGATCACCCCAGCACGGTAAGTGTCCAAGTGTTTATGCTGATCTAAAAAGAGAACCTAAGGGTGCTGACAGACATGCAGCTCCCCACTGTAACTCATGGCACTTCATAGAAAGTGCTATGAGTTACAGTGACCCCCCTGACCCAATAGATCTTTGCTATTGGGTGGGGAGGGGGGAATTGAATTCCACTTTGGAACTGATCCAGGAGAAACTGCCCATCTGAAGCTTCTCTTCTCTAGCCCCCACCCCCAGCTCCTGAGGGGGCTCCAATCCTCCCATCTCCCCTTCAGTGCAGGCAAACCCTAGCCTGCAACTCTCTCCCTTTCCCTTCTCCCTCTCCCATCCTGCAGACAGCAATGAGGGTAGGGCTGATCTGCATCAGCTCAGCCCTGTCCATGTGCAAGGACTGACAGAAGTTAATGAATGCGCTCCGCTTTGGAGTGCCTTCATCTGAACCCTAATGTAATGAGGGTTAATTTGTTGTGCAATCAGGCACTTTTCAAGTGCTCTGCAGCTGTGCACTTCTGTCAGGACATGGCTATGGCTTTCAGGGGGCCAATTGTGCAACAAAATGTCACTTTTGTCAGTGCCCAAAGTCAAAGATACTACTTTAATTTTATATGGAGACTGCACAGCAATATGGCTCTTAGCACTGCCCATATGACTTGTGGTTCTTTTCCTTTCCTTCTGCAGTCCCAGTGGCACCATATTGGCCAAGAGGAGCATGATGGATTTTTTGGATCTTCCATTATCTTTCTAAAAAGAATCCTCTGTCTTTTGGGAATATACCACAGGGTAACAACCTCCAAGCTAAAGAAACTATCCCCACTGCTCCCCGCATCCCAGTAGAAACTTGAGGAAGTGTACACTATTTATAGCTTGCTTTCTGCTGCACTGTTTTTAGACACATTCTTTGGTATTTATTTAACTCCTAATGGAGATGCTAGAACCACAGCTCCCAAACCAATCTCTCTCAGGTCACAAAGCCAGGACTCTTACACAAAGGTAATATATTAGCATTTCTAAAGTCACTAAAAAACAGCATAAGGGAATGGAGTTCCAAAACTGAGTTAAAAGCAACATCCTAGCGGTACTGCTGAGAAGACTGCAATTTGAGCAATAACTAGTCATTCTTTTACTTCTTTTCCCCATAGCAGGTGACATGTTACTACAACTAGGGACAGAGATGCTTAATATTGACCAATCCATAATTAGCACAAGCGAAGAAGAAGCTCAAGAAATGCCATGTTCAAAAAATAAAACTTGTACATTTTTCCAATAGAATGATAAAAGGATGGAAGAGTCTTCACTTCAAAGGTTCCTGAAGCATGATAAAAGAGAGAGAGTCCAAGCAAGGGAAGAAACTAAATCCTCACATACAGAAAGGTTGATGATGAGGTAAAGAACACAAAAGAAAACTGGACGACGGGAAAGCCCCTTAGCATTCTCACCTGCAATGAATGGACTGTTGTATGGGCATCTCGGAGCCCAAAAGAATGCTTTTGCATGCACCTTGAATAAATAACTTTGAGATTTAAAAACTACTTTTTCTTCCTTCCCTCTTTAGACTTTTAATGTGTTTTACATGTGGACATTGTTATACAAGTTCCTTAGTTTTAGTGACATTTACATAGGTTTATTCATTGTTATTGATTAAAAATGCATTGAAAACATCTTGGCATTTGCTGTTCTGCATTCTGAACAATTTGTGAAAATGCTTTCCTTCACTGCACTAATTCATTAAACAGTTCATGAAAATGCCCACCTTCATTGCACCTTTGCAGACATGATGATTAAATCCAAACACACATGTTAAAATCCCTATAATACTAATATAATAAAACATAAAAAATGTTCACTAGGGGCTCTTCAGCTTAAAGTACAAAAACAACGCATCTCTGCCACTGGGCCATGAAAGGTTGCAGCATTTTGTAGAGGCTTCCTCTTTGGCTATCCAATGTATTCAGAAAGCCTGCTAACTTCCTATTTTTAATCCATTAGACTTTTTCCCTTGCTCGCACAAAGACTATACAAAACATAACAACAAGCAGTGACCATAAGATGCAGATATTTCTCCTTTTCTTCCAACTTTGATACCAAATTCTCTTATTTCCCTTTCAGTCTTTACAAACATATATCTCAGAGTCATTCTGCAACTACTCAGGGATATAGTTAATAATGTTTTTCTCCTGACCAAGTGTTCAGTAAAAGTCTTCAAAAGTCAAGTAAGTGGAGGATAAGCTTGTTTTCCCTTTTAAGTGGAGGAATGGCAGTACCATCAATACTGACGGAACTTGAAGGAGCATCCTGTTATTTGGTGCAGGGGTGGGGGGAGAAGGAAGGGAATCTAGTTTCTTCAAATTATGGTGTCACCGACCTTTTCAGATCATTCAGCAGACTGGATATCAGGGAAAACTTCTTCACTGTTAGAACAGTGATGCAGTGAAATAGACCGCCTAGGGAAGTTCTTGGATCTCCATGGCTGGAAATATTCAAGAAGACGTTGGACAGGCATTGTTCAAGTATCATTCATGGCATGGTTCAGCTATGCCTACGGATTTCTCATGCTTCTGCACTTTGCTGGCTGCCACATGAGACTGAAAGGGACTTTGCCCCCCTCCTGATTAGGTGAAACCTGTCAAGAGTGTTTTCTTTTCATTTTGCATTGTTTGGTTTTGGGGGAGTGAGGAGGGTGGCTTTTTTTCCCTATTTCCTAAAAAGTCTTCCCCAGTGACACTGGGAGGTTGTTGAAGCTAAGGCTGGGGATTTTGACTGGCATGTGCCAATGTTCCTGCCAGGACTTAAACCTGGAGGTTCCTTGCCCCTCCACTTTGGATAGGACTAGGAGCAAAGGCCTCAAATTACAGAAGAAAAAAAATAGGTTGGAAGTTAGGAAGAACCTTCTGGCTCTGATGGTGGTTAAGCACTGGAACAGGCTACCTAAAAAAGTTGTGGGCATTTTCAAGAGCAGGTTAGACAGACACTTGGCTGGCATGTTTTAGTCAAGCATGATCCTGCTCTGAGGAGGGGGGCTAAACTAGATAATTTCATGAGGTTCCTCCTAGCCCTACTTTCCTACAATCCTGGTTTCTGGTCAATTTTGGCCTCCTTGCCTTCAAGTGCTCTTACTGCTTTGTTCTGGAGTCATTGCATGAATTTAGATATGCTTGCAAAGCCTCTTTATATTCATCACTCAGGAAGACAGCCTTTATCAATGTTTCTTCTTTGCTGACTGACAGTCTTGGCTTCCAAAAACAAAAAGGGTGATAGGACATGGTAATTTCTCAGATGGCCCTATGCCCCAGAATTACATTGACTCTTGATGGGTATCCCACAATATGCAATGAGGAATAACAAAGAATTCATACAGCACAGAGGTAGAGCATGCAGTCTGGGATATCAGACCTGAATAATGAGCACTTAGTTTGCAACATCGCTATGCTGTGTGACTGAAGTGATGCAAGACAAAAGCACCACAATTGCAAGATAATGAGGGTTGTTACATATCAGATAACATGGACAGAAAAAACCCATATCTATGTCTTACTTGAGAAGCTCAGGAATAATGGATACTTCAGCTAAACTTTGATTGGGCCCTGCAAATTTGGATTTAGGTAGAATTCAAAGCAGAATAGGGAAACTCACCCTTTCAAACTACTTTATTGTATGCTTTACAGACAAATAAAGGATTCTTTTCTGAAGATGGTAAAACAGGTTAGTGTCAACCTTCCATATTTTAAAATGTACCTATCTTATCTTATGTAACAGATAAGAATACTTCAGCTTTTGCAGTACTGAGTTTCTTTTTTCTGCTCATAATATTACAAAATGTGAAGAGAAACTATGTCATTATGCAGAGCATTATCTAAAGCAATGAGCATGTTTTTAATTATAGGCACAGTATACATTGTAGAGCTCTTGGAGCAGTAACAACCTTATAAAAAGGAGCAATATTTGTAATGGTAATGAAAGTAAAATTGACTGTAAGGCATAAATCAGTTAATGTCAGATAACTAATAGATGCTGTTGTTTTCTATTTATTATTTCGAGCAGCCTTTTATCAATTAGGTCTGAGGTATTTTATCAATCATCTGTTAGCAGTGAGTGAAATCAATGTATATTTTGGAAAAAAAAAATGGATAGAGATGACAATGAGAGCCAAAATGACAATCCAGTCAATTAAATCCTTGCCCAAAAACTAATCACTTCAGTTTATAATGCCAGGCGTGGGTGTGGGAGGAGGTGGGGGTAGAATGATAAAACACGTCCAAACACAAGTAGTTTTCTTTTAGTCAATATACATATTAAAGGTTTTTAAGTGTTTGAACTGCTGATGCAGGCATCTTTTTATAGCTTTCAGGAGCAGATATTAACTTCTGGATGAGAGACTTGTTTAATGCTTTTTAAACTTTCAACCTCAGCAAATAAGTCTGCTTTGTTTATTTACTCAAGTGTTAAGCACATTTTATCATGGAAATGTCTTTTGCAATTTTTGTATATTTTGATCCTATTTTCAGTTCTGCTCCTTTGGCTTTTTGGTTCAAAGGCAGAGTTAGCATGCAAAAAGCATAATTTAATTGAGCAATAAAGATCCTAATATTTTCATGCACCTAAGAAATTTAATATGCTCTGCAGCTCACCAAAATAAAATCAATTCAATAAGCTTTAGCCTTTTTCCCTTCATTGTTTACTTAAGCTTTTATAACTAATGTGATGCTCATGATGGGTGAAGAACTGACAGCACTGAAACCTCAAGTCTTCTATCTAACCACCTGCTAGGAGCAGTTTGAGTGGAAACAATGCAGAGCTATTTCACCAACAAAGATCCACTTCACCTCCATATCAGTGCCACCTGTGCTTAGGCAGAGAGGCCACAAAAGCTTCATATTCACTCAGTTTTTTACCTGTATATCAGGAGTGTCAAACATACCGCCTGTGGACCAGATTTGGCTGCCAGAACCGTTCTATCCACCCCATGGTAATCTGGCAGGTTATTGGAAATTGAGGGGTATGGGTTGTCACAGAATTCAGGGTACTCAAACCCCAATGAACATGGTCATCGGTGACAGTCCCACAGACCTGCACTGCTACCCAAACACAGCGCTGCAACATCACATGCCCCCAACCCATGCAACCACTCCCAGATACATGTTGCTGCCTAATGTGATGTCATACCACTATACATTCCCACACCTGTGCTGCTGCCTAAGTATGGCTTCGAGCCACTGCACATTCCTGGATATGCGCTGCCACCCAAGTGGGGCTTTGCACTGCTGCCTGGCCCTGAACACACTGCAGCTGCTGTCGGCCTTGCAGATCTGTCAAGGGAGAAGCCCCTGTGATCTGGATCAAGCCCAGAGGCCAGGGTAAGTTTGACACCCATGCTGTATATGAACTCCCAATTCTGCCAAACTACATGGAATGGCTTTGTCATGTGAATTTACTCTCAGCAAACCACTAAATGGATTAGTGGGATTTGGAAACAACTCTCCATGTATACTCAGTCAAAAAATGGTTGATCAATCAGCATTTCCAATACCCACTGGGGTTGGGGACAAATGAGAAAATGATCATCACATATAATATAGGCCCACGGAAATGAACAAACACTTGTCTAAGTCTGACACTTTAACATGTGACTAGAAATGTATAATATACATCATTTCAAGCTTTAACCCAGAAGTCTACACTAGTTACAAGGCACCATTCTTCATATTTAATTTAAAATCTTTGGCATGGACTGTTTTAGCACAACTGATGGTGCAACACAATGTCCTGGAGCAAAAATCAAAGCTACCATACAATATGCAACTTCTGTGGCAAGTTATCTATAATAGTCAGAAGTATGCTTTTGATTGCAGAAATGTGGAAATATATTCAGGAAATAGATTTCCTCTTACTCTCCCTGCAACAACACAGCACTATGTGATTTTGCTTGAAGTATGCATAAAACCTATTCATGGAAGTCACATCAATAAAGATACAGAATCTGCAAAACTAGCCTGTAAAACCAAGTTCCATCTGACTAAATTTCAGATGTTTTATTATGCAAGGGAGTATTATCAAATACACAAATTATTTTAAAACATTAAGTATTTATCTAATAGTACAAAGGGGCCAAATGCTGTCACTGCTAATACAGGGCAAACAAAGACTCTAGAAATGTCCTAATACCTCTTATGTTAATTAACTTATTCATTATATTTTGAGATTGGTTCATGAAAAAGAAATTGGTAAGTCTCTGAAATTATATACACATCTTTTTCTTTCTTTGGAAGTGACTGCCACCATGCCATTGGTTGTGCTGGAATGTGCTATGTCCATCACAGACTCTGACTTTAATGACATTAAATCCTATATAAGGAAAAAGGTAGTTACTTCCAACAGTACACATTTAAGCACCATATAAGATACACATCATGGCAAGAGACTCTTCACTGGAGTATGAAGATATCCATATGACTCACACTTTTCTGAATCTCTGATGAGTCTCCATCAATAACAGATTTGGCTAAAAGGAGTGTAAGGACAAAGGACAAAGTTAGCGGCATCTTCCAACTGTAATATAATTAAACATAATTTGCACTGCTGAGTTCTTTGGATGACAATAATAATGGAGCATGTGCAAGTGGGATGATAACAGTGGAAGCAGCAAGCTGAAATGGATAGTGCAAAGTCCTCAGACTGTACAACGGATGACCTACTCCTGGATCTACCGCTGGACTTACTGAGTGACCTTTTCCAGATTGTTTGACCTCTTTGTGTTTCCATTTTCCTCACTGTAAAATATAGTATCCATCACTGGAAAACACTTGCAACTCTAAAAAAGAAAGATGTTGTACAAATAGTGTGTATATTATTAGTGATATTAAAAGCTCAATTTTCAAAATAATAAGTTAGCTATTCTGTCCATATAAAATAAAAGTGGGAAAATCATGGGTCAGCCATTACCAATGGTAATAGTTGCTGTTAATTGGCCCTGTTTGCTGTATTGCTATCACCACAATAGTATTTAATGGGCACAGTGGCAGAATGCTAAGTTGTCCAGCAGTTGCTCCAGAAGTGTGAGTTCAAGCTTCATTCTGGACTTGTGTTGAACATTGTCCCCAGTTAGCCTACTTATAAACAGGTCCCTAGGTGAAAGAGTCAAAGGCAACAGGATGCAATGCAAGCCACATAATTTTTTTGTGTACTGAGTGCTATAGAAACTAGCCTATGTTAACTGTACTAGATCAATAGGCTCTATTAGACCTTTTGGGGTTGTTGGTTGTAGCCATGTTGGTCTAAGGACATAGGCAGACAAAGTTCTTTGGGTAAATGTCATATCTTTTATTAGACCAACTAAATAGATGGAAAAATTACTCTTTGTAAGCTTCTGAGCACAAACACCCTTCTTCAGGCATAGGGAGAGTCTGCTGTTGTTTTGTGTTCTCCTGGATGGAAAAGAAGCCAATATACAAAGTTCAGGTCTGTGAAAATGCAAATGTGTGGTGGTGAGGATCAGAGGCTATGGGAAACTATAGGTGTGAGACAGGTAGGTGGTGGGGGCGAAAGCAGGGAATGTTGACCTGGCAATGGAACATAACTGGTAAAATGAAGAGAGGTTACCTGGGGTTATTGGATGGCAGGAAGGTTATAATGTGCCATCAATCTATGTCTATATTTAGTTCATGATTTTTTGTATCCAGTAGATTTATGAAGTGAAATTTGTAGGCTCGTCTGCGAGGTAATGGTATTTTTGTCTTTGACAGATTTCCGGTATGCGTTCATTCTGGTACACAGTTGTTGTTTGGTTTTTCCTACATATCAGGGCATTTGGTGCACTGGATGAGATATATTACATTTCTGGAGATGCAGGTATAAGATCCAGGAATGGTGACAGTTCTGTTGTGTGGTGTAGTTATTCCGGGAGTGGTGGAGATATGTTGGCGTGTTTTACATTTCTTGTACCAGGGATTGGCTTGGCAGCTCCCATTAAAACCAGAGTGTTTCCCTGCCCTCCACGGGAAACACTCTGGTTTCCCGTGGGGGGCAGGGAACACTCCCAGCCATTTCCCTCATGCTGAGGGAAATGGCTGGGAAGAGCCTGTAGTGTGGTCCCACCCTGCAGCTGCATGCTGAACCCTTTGTGAGCGGGCTGGAGGCCAGTGGAGCGCCTGAAGGGTTGAGCAGAAGAGAGCAGACCCTGAGAACAAATATGCGGAGTTTGTAAGCCAGCTTTGCAAATTCCTTGGAATGGGGACATAGCCCTGGGAAGCCCCTAGAGAGCGGGATGGCAATTCCCCGCTGGGCTTGAATTTATTTTGGGGGGGGGGGGGCGGTAAATGTGTAATAAACCCCCTGTGTGAGTAGCTGGGGAAAAGGACTGTGGCAGGACTGGGTCTGCTTGCCAGAGAGACGCCAGCAAAGAAAAGCTCCCAGGATGCCTGTGTGGGCTAAGACCCAGGGAAGCACGTCCTGAGGGGAAGCCTTGGTGTGCCTGAGTACTTAAAGGAGGAAATGAACCCAAAGGTGCTGCCTGGTCTGTGGCACCAGTTTGCTTTCCCTCTGTGGGCTCAACTGCGAAAATAGCTCTGTGGGCTTGGAGAAGCCATGCACAGACAGAGAAGAGTGCATGGAGGTGCGTGGGGAAGAATTTGTGTTTTGCAGGGGTCTGGAGTGGAAACAGCCTCTGCAGACTGCAAGACGCCTGAGCCTGCATGGGATAGCCTGAGACAGCTGGAGCCCACAAGCGTGTGATGAGTGAGGGACTGCCCCTTCCTCCATTCGTTGGGCATAAGTCAGGGTGACTGGCTATTAGCTGTAAATAATTAATTAGGGATTTAATGCAATGAGTATTTAACATAGTGCATAAGTTATTAGGTTTGTATTAATTGATTTGATCACTCCTTAAGTGTAAATGGCTATCAACTGTTATTCTTGTATGAACTCATCCTTGTGCATTGTAAATAGAGAGTTTCAAACTTTGGATATTATTTAATGGTTGCTTGCATATAGCAATTATCTCCTGTATATAATTAAATTCTGTACGTAGTTATTTCTTAATCTGTAAGGTCTTTCCATTATAAAGGGAGCCTCTCCTCTCAGGGAGCCTCTGGCCACTCCTAGGTGAGCTGAGCAGGGGGTAAAACTTCCTGGCACCCAAGATACTGACCAATCGGACATGGCCACGGTTAGCACCATGCACCAAGGATTACACTTGTTCAGAAAGAATTTTTTCACATGGGCTAGCCAGGATGTCCTGTCCTCTTGTTGGTTCTGTGGCAGTAAATAATCAAGTGTCAGTCAGCTGATCAAGGGTTTCTTCTTCAGCTTTCTCAAGATCCTCTATAGAGACTCATCGCAAAGCAGTATTCTGCAAGTGCCCAAGGAATCCCCTCGCATAAACTTGGTGTATCCTGGACTTTTCAAGTAGCAGAAACAGTGTTTTCACTGTATTTTGGTTGCCAAGTGCTTTTCAATAAGCTTTGCTTTCTCTACTCAAGAAATCATGGCATCAGTGCTACCTTTGGCTCCTACGCACAAAGAATTTGTCCAGAAATTCACCCTGAGCGGAGAGCATATTTTACACTCCTGTGATTTCCCCAAACCTATTATCTGAGGTCTTCTCTTTCTATCATATCTAATGCAGCATCCTTTTGACTTGCTAGAATATATCAAATACCAGAGGGCATTATTTAAAATACATTTTTCATTTCTGATTCTTCCAGGCTCTTTGTTGCTGCACAATCAAGCTATAAATACTGTAGGGCAATTTTTCAGTTAACAAAAAAAGAAAGTTGCATTGAGTAAACAACTCATCCTGCTCTCCTCAGATCTCACTAGGAAGAAAATTGCCCACAACTCAAAACCGCAAAAAAAAGATCTATTTTAAAACAGAGTCCAGCTGCCTGCATCCCTCAGTTCTTTCACCCATTTGTCAGGATTTTGCCTATAGCCTTGAGCTCTGAGTAACTTATAATGGTAAGTGAAGTCTTACCTTTCTCTAATTTCTATTTAAAAATGACTGATAAACAGTCTTTCTGGCAATTTATTAACACAAAATTAATTACTTTATAGAAGGTCATTTGGGTGGCTTTCTGAGTCAGTGGGAAAAGTACACAGAATGATGATGCTTTCTGCAAGCTGGTCTCTGTTTCATCTTTTTAAAATGTTGACATAAAAAACCATACAAATCTACAGCACAGATAGTGCTTCCAGGAAGGCAATTTATGGCAATGCTGTAATCCTCCTCATTAGGTAGGGATGGATGTTAATGTTACTGCTATTCATGCTCGTGCTTGCATTAGTGTCTTTTGGTAGAGCACTACAGAAGGGGGAGCTTAGGTGGGAGTCCTGGAGTTCTTTCCCCCACTTTCTAGTATCCAACTTAAACTGCAGAGTACAAAGCCAGCATTATTATTCTTCTACTAAGTGATTCAAAACCTAAATGGATGTCAACCTGCAGCTTAACACAAATCAGTATCCAAAGACAGGTGGAAAGCTGAAATTTAACACCCAGATAAAGGAATTTGTTGTATTCATTAAACTAGCGACAGTTTATACCTCTGCAGGTTAATCAGGTGCACTGCTCCATTTAGGTAGTAACTCCTGAGTATCAGAATTTGGTCTGGGTGCATTTGCAATGATTTGCAGTGATTAGAGTCAGATTGTGTTATTTTGCACTTTCTCACTCACCAACATGATAAAAGGGCATCTGAATAATACTGTTAATTCAAGATGTGGGCTTCTTGATACAGAAAAGAGCAGAGTCACAAGGTAGTCTCTCTCCTTTTTAAGGGGAGGCAGTCAACTCTTTTGAAGCAATATACTAAATGAACTTTGGCACCAAAAGCAAGTAAGTGATGAAAACCATGAGTGAACTGCAAGGGCACACATTAGGAAAAAATAAATGATAAACTACAAAGCAATTCACAGTTTTGAAGTTTGCTGTTTCTTTGGTTGATTATCTCATATGATCTCTAGCAGGAGACTATGAGGAGGATGGATTAGATGTAAGTGAGGTTTTTTTTCTTTCATCTCTAGTGTCTATTACCCATTAGCTAATTTGAATTACCCTGTGTTGTCGCTTGACTGGGCTAGCTAGTCTCATGCTGTGTTGCAGCCAGACAGGCTTAAACTAAATGAACTCTGTGACCTCTGACCCACGTCCCCTGAGGAAGTGTCCACACCACAGTAAAAATACTACCAATAACAGCCACCAATTAGCATCCCTATCTTACCCACCAAGGCTGGAATATGCTAGGAGACTTAATTAGCCACTCACCCCTAAAGGATAGAGTGAGCCACACTGGCCGGAAAGTGTGGGGAGGTGGTTTATACTGTTTGGCCTGTGCTACATCAGTACTGTGGATAAACAGGAAGACCTCCATCTCCACAGCTGTCAATCTGGTTCCTTTTGCAACAGCTAAATTCACTTACAAATAATTTCATAAAAAAAAGAAAGAGTTAACAAAAAAGGTCAATTTTGCTGTCCATGAGCAACAGCATTTTTTTTTGTTTCTCTTTGAATGCCTGTTGAAGCCTAAACAGACACTGGTAGCTATGGCAGCAAAGGAACATAAAGATCTATACTGCTAAGATTCAGAAATTATTAACTCTGAAGAAGGGAGAATACCTTGCAGGTGAGGGATATCTCAAAATTCCCAATTGCCCAGCACAGTGTTCTATCTTACCAAATTTCTGCTTAAAATGTTTGCTCGCACTGAAGCTCCTTTCTCCTCTTTTCAGTTCAACTGCTTAATCATTCAGCCACAAGAACCTGGTAAATGCAGAACCTAGCCATAAGAACAGTACAAATTATATTTTTCAAAAATATAATACTCCTTCCTTCCATAACTGGAAATGGAGGAAAAATGACATTAGAATTAATGCAAGAGGAATCAGAATTAATGACTGCCATTATATTAATTGGCAGTTTTGGCCATTTACTGCGTATTATAGCTTCACATCTCAATAAAAGGAACACACTTTTCTTTGCCTTTGTTTCAACTAAAATTACCGTGAACCCAGCCAAGTGACTTACAACAGTATAACAAAGTTAATCATTTAAAACTAGAAATTATCCTTGAAAAGTTAATCAGTGGAAACATGTCCCTAATAACAATAACAGCTGGAAAGTCTACACTTTAGAGGAAATCCTAAGTGCCTGTGTAGCAGAATTCAGATAAAGGTCAGATTTTTAATTATAATAGTTATGAATTTTTACAACTCACAGATTGTCTTTGTTGTAAGTGCTAATGCAAAGAAGGAGAAACGCCAGTCTTATGTTATTCCAGACCCCCTGTGATATTAATCTTGTGAGTTTGCCAAGCTTTGGTAGCAGAGTTGGTTTTGATTCGTTGAGCTATATGCTATACATAGTAATGATCACCTACAAGGCTAATAATTTTGCTGAGCCCCTGGCAGATTCAAGAGAACTGACAGAGGTAAAGGGGAAGTTTGCTATTGCCCATCATGCAAATAGAACATGCAAAAAGGCAGCTTGAGGGCAGTCCAAGGCTTCTAGTTGCCAAGTGTCTGAAAATACTACTTAATAATATAGGGTTCAACTGAGAGATTGTCCTAGTAACAGAGAAAGAAATGGTAGCTAAAACATCTAAACCAAGCAGTAAAATATCTTCCTTGCACCTGAGGAATTCTTTTTGATAATTATAGGCAAACAGAAGAGCCTGCTGATGAGCAAACAAAGAAAGGAAAAATGAGTTTCTCTAAAAAATTAGGATACAAATATTTAGATTAGTTTCCTTTCTTTAATGCAGTAGGAGCCAAATTCTTTGTTATCCTAACTGCGTTAAACCAATGGAGTTATACCAGCAACGAGTGTGGCTCCAGTTTATGTAATAATTATAAATTCAGAAGTGCAGCTAGCAAGTTTGGTTCAGCGGTTCTATTGAATTATGTCGGCAACCTTCCTTTCAATATTGAGAAAGTTCATCCTGGCAGTTCCTCAAGTTTGAAACAGTGCATGTGTCTGGAAGCAGAGGGATTGGGTCCTCCCTCTTCATAACTGAAGAAATAGTTGCTCAGCAAAATACCACCATCTAACCTGTCATTCTTTCATGTCATTCTCTT
>NW_005842011.1:630424-682279 GCF_000455745.1 Alligator sinensis | reverse complement strand
AAAGAGATGCACACAATAACTGAAATATATATTCATTATTATAATTAAGAGTAATGTATTCATTATTATTAAGTGCGCTGTTGGAATTGGAGTTGCACATCACCTCTAATTTTGATACGCTTACTATTTTGTGTACATACCAATCAGTGCCAGTACCCTATTCACAGACCCCTACACACAAAATACTCCCAGGTCACTTGGCAATAGTCTGCTGGGGGGTCTTAGAATCTGAAGGCAGACTGGTGGCAAAACTGAGAATTGCATGTGTAGGCTTATATGAGGATTTGGGGAAAATGTTACAAAATTCTCCACAAATATCCACTGTGTCTTAAAAATGACATAGTTCTACCTTTGACATATGCTTTCAATACAAGAACAAATGAGTTAATTAGCAGGCATTTAACAAAAACAGCGCACATTCAACCCAATATCTTCCTATGACCCTGATGGCCTGAATTTTATCCTTAGGTCAGCCCCATTCAGGAGAAGGGATTTGTGCCCAGAGAAAAAGACTGATTTTCAATTAGGCCCTTGGTTCTGTTCTAGGAGACCTCACATATTGTAGGTATTGTTATGAGACAGACTTTCAGAATATCTATGGTCTGAGCTTTTGCTGGTTTAACTGAGCTCTCTACTGGTGGATCTAAAGTCCACTGAGTTGACACAAAGGACTTTTTATCATGCATATAGCTGTTATCAGGTTGAGTGTCACTGCCTTTTCCTCTGCCTCAGCCATGCTGGTGTCATGATACTTGACATGTAGGATGAGCCAGTCCTTGATGTGATGAGTCACTGTGTCAACCAAATGCCCCATGTTTTGATTAAGATCCTCCTCTGCTATATGCAGATGAACAGCCGTAGTGATTTTCAATCATGAACCTGAGGATGTAACTGTCCTAACAGTATGCATGACATATCAATGATCTGAAGCTCACTCATATCAGTTCCACACTGTGTGCCAACCTTATGGACACAACAGTTATTGCCTGCTCATAATCCAAAATGTTCTGAAGGAGGATGGTTGGTTTGATTTGACTGAAGAACATCTTCACTGCCTAACATGCCATGAACTAATACAAGAGGCTCCAGTGCAATGTACCTGCATTGAATTTAGGAGTCAGGTAATATTTACCTTGAAAAACTGGGAGGCACATTTTCAGTCCAGGCGGTGACTGGGGAACACAGTAAGGTAATATACTAAACAGTGGTTTAGCATAATCTGAGTGACAAGTATATAAGAAAAAAAATACCAATAATGTGGAATTTTCTAGATAGCTGAAAGAATTTAACTGAAATGCAGCCTGAGAAACCAAGTGGAAATGACTTTTTCTAAGATGAGATGACAAGGTTCTATAATCACATGGGAAAGGCTCAACCACTAAGAAACACAGGAAGTATACTATGGGATTCATAGTATCATAGACATTAGGGGCTGGAAGGGACCTTGTGAGATCATCAAGTCCAGCCCCGCCTGCCACAGGCAGGAAGTCTGTTGCAGTCAAATGATCAAATGATTTTTACCATGTTATTTGCTTCACCTGTTCAAATATATGAGCCTTGAATTTACAATAAACTATCAAGCAGCAGTCCGACAAAATCTTTGGTTATCAAACAAGGCAATAAAGGTCACATAAAACTTCTATCAACTATTCACAGACACAAAGCAAACTCCAGTAGATCACTGCTAGGTCCCAGGTGTGTTTCAGGCTCAATTGAAGGACTGATGTGGAGAGCACCGGACTTCCTCTCAGAAGACAAAAGTTCTATTCTGGCTTTGCTTCCAGAGTTCTGGGCAAATTACTTCTCCTTTCTATGCCTCAGTTTCCTCATCAGTAAAGCTAAGATAATGATACTAACCTTTATGGATTGCTTTGGGGCCTACTAAGGACAAGCACTATGCAAGTCTAACAGTGTCACAGGTCCAATGGGAATCAAGGAGTCTGGTACTAATATCAAATTTAATGCATAGTTCTCCTGTGAACAAAGAGCATTAAATGGACATACTACAGATACTTTGTTGAACTATGAAGTATAGACATGCACCCAGGGATTTGTGCCCAGGTAAAAAGACTGATTTTCAATTAGGCCTTTGGTTCTGTTGAATAACTAAATAATTTTTACTTGCAGTACATTAGCAATGTAGAAATCAGATCAGAAAAGGAAGATTATTTTCTGATAATGTTTTGCAATCTTTCTATTTTTATTGCAGTATTTTTCAATATTTAAAAATAAGTGAAAAATCATAGAATGATAGGACTGGAAGGGACTCTAAAGATTACCTATTCCATTCCCTCAGGGATGTATTTGGTAGCCATGTTGGTCTGAGACAAAAAGAATGCAAAACCCTAGAACTCTTGGTTCAGAGATGGTACATTTTATTAGACCAACTAAGAAATTGCAAAAAAAAATCTTTTCCAGAAAAATTATCTATTTCATTCCCTTGCACACATGCAAGATATACTCTTAGCCATCTGAGGGGGGTACCTAAAGCTGAAGAAGGAACCACAATAATTATATTTTCTTATAGTTTTCATGATACATTGTAGTAAAACTGATCTATGTGGTAAGAAAACAAAGGAGGATGCAGGTGATCAAGGTTATCCAAAATTCTCTCCCCTTTTTAAAAGTATAAAGCTAATCCATATTTCTTCTGCTTTAGAAAATTAAGTTAATTAAATCCACGTGCTTACACAGAAAAAGCAGCATTCACTAAGAAAAGCTACAATCCATTATAGTTGGCTGGCTTTGCATCTTAACTTGAAAACAAATATTGTGCTCAGTATCAACTCTATACAGAAAGAATATTCTATTACCAGTTCCAATCATTCATATAGATAAGGGCAATAAGATTAGACCTTGGTTTGATTTTTCAGGTTCAAATCCTTTCCTAAACCTTGTTGTTTTTGAAAGATAACATTTGTCTGTCATTGATCTGACTTTTTATAGACCTTTATGTTAACTCAATAGAATTAAATGAAGTGAATTCTCTTAAACAGCAGTTTTCAAAACCCACACACTTCAACCTTAGCAGTTACATGCCAATTATTGTTCAGTTTTCTGGGAAAATTCCTCCAGAATAAATTTGTTGGTGATGCATTCCCAAGACAAAAAAAATGATGGCTGCATCTCTCCAAGGTAAAATTTGCAGTAGGGCTGACGCAGGTCAGGACTTTGGCTAAACTACCTGTGAGGGGGAAGCTAATCCATCCAGGAAGCCAAGGTATCTGCAGAAAGTCAGTGCTATCATTTTGTCTGTTTCACAATCATTATACCTAAATTTACATAGAAATTTCTAGGATTTTCAAAGAAGCCTAAAGGAGTTAGGCACTCAAAAATTTTCAGTGGGAGATGAGCCCGAATGACCTAAAGCCCCTTTGAAAATTCCAGCCAACAACAAACCAGGCCTTCAATGAAGCAATGGTCAAGTTTGAAAACCCAACTCTCAGTTTTTAAAATATAAATCAAGTTACTGATACCAAATACAACTGGTGATTATGGTGGTGCAAAACAGCACTCTTCCATTTCGCCTTGAGTTTCAACAGTTTGAGGGAACAGTGTTTTGTACTGAATATCATTTTGAGTCAAAACAGCCATTGAAAGAGAAACATTCCATCCAAACAGAAAGGCTGTTTCAATGCTGTTTTGAGTTTTCCTGGGGCTGACTCCCCATCCCCAGTGCTAGATCGGGCTGGGGTTGGAGGCAGCTGGGCTGCCTCCTGCCCTTGGCACGATCTAGCATGGGGTATGGGAAAGCAGCCCAGCTGGGCTGCCTTCTGCCCCAGCCTGCTTTAGGATAGGGGATGGGAAAGCAGCCCAGCTAGGTTGATTTCCCATCCCCAGCCCATGGTCGAAACGTTTCAACTTTTGAAATGTTTCAACCAGCCTCATTTTGTTTCGAGGCTATTTCAACGGCCTTTGTTTTGTTCCGATTTTGCTGTTTCAACCTCAAAATTGGTCAAAACAGTGTCAAAATGAAACAGCCGGTGAAATTTTGCACAGCTCTACTGGTGATACCCTTTAATACTAGATACATCTTCTTTTTTAATATGTTACTAAATGGCTTCAGTCTCACTGATGAATACCTTTGCTACTGAAAAAAGGTATCACAACTGAATTGGTAAATAGAGTGTGTTTTAAAGGCATTCACACTATTAAACACTTGAGCCAAACATGAGTGTGGTTATGTGCACTGAGATGCCAATATATTCCATGTTTAAAGCCATTAGTTATTTAGGACTTGCAGGATCTAAATTTGGCATAAAAAACCCTGCAATGTTACATAGAACTCTTGACACTAGTTTACTTGACTGTCACGGCTGTTGACAGCACTGCTGCGTCTGTCTCTCAAATGCATGGGATGATAACATAGAATCTGGGTCATCTCACAGAAAAGTGAAATGGCAGAGATAATGCCTGTGTGCAGTGTCAATCCTACATGTTTTCTGAAAATTTACAGGAATTCCCAAGGAGGCAAGTGTGGGAGGGAGAGCTGTCCTTAGTTTCTTTAGCTATTCATATCCCACCAGCAGACTCCACCTTCTTCTTTGGAGGTGCTAGGCCCTATTACCTCTATTTAGAATATAATTTCTGCTGCCATTCATATCCCTTTAGTCAGTAAGGTAAAGAGGCATCATGTATGTCAGCAATGCTTGTCTGTTCACAGTACTGACACCCCTAAGGTGGATATAAAAATCCAGCTCAATACCTATACAAAACTGTTAGAATTCAAAGTACTAGTTAATGTGTTTGGCAGTATGTTCATTCAACTGGGATTTAAAAAAAAAATCTCCTTACAGCCTCAGAGAAAGTGAACGCAATTAAATCCTTAAACATAGCACATTTCCCATTAAATGACCTGTAAGGCCACTGATCTAGGCCTTTTAATCTTCCTTGACCCATTTCTCTTATGATGTATATGGACCGCAGCTGATTTATCAGTGAGGTTAAGGGCCTATGAGCATAGTTAGCATTTACATCTTTTATTAGTATTACTGAGTAAATAAGTATTTGTATATAAAGTAGTATCTATTTAGTGTATCCTGACTAGAAGTTTTTCAGGGCACACACTGTATTTCATGTGCATTTGTGCAGGGCTTATCATCATCATAATCCTGACTGTGATCCTGGCATGCTAACACAGTAGTAATAAATACTTATTTTAATAACATGTCTTGCTACGAAAGCCTATGAAAATGAAATAGAACAGAAACAGCACTTAGGATGTGTTGAGCTTGATATGAGAGCCTTCCCTGTCTTGAGTTTCATTAGATTCCTAGAGCCACTCTGAGTGATGACACTGAAAACTAAATGCTATTTGTAATACTAAAAACCTTCCTCCGCCATTATTTTTCTCTTTATATTGCAGTAGCACCCAAAGGTCATTGCCCCAAAGGATTTAAGATGAAGATGACGTCTCCTTTGGCAGGGATTTGATGCCTTGGGGGATCAGTAATGAGATACCGTGCCTTTCACCTCAAGGTCACTTCTTTGAATACAGCCCAGGTTGGAAGTAAATTAACTTCTCTCAGATCTCCATGACATGAGTTAGTGCACAGACTATGCAAAATGGATCATGCTCATTCTAGCTGCTATTGCCTAGATGCCCACCTTCAGAAATTAAACCCAAGCTGCCAGTCTCAGGGAGACCAAGGCCTGAATGAACATATAAAATAAATGATCCTCTTTTTATAAGTGAGATCAAAGATGATCTGGCAGGATAGCGTAGAGAAATGTGCACAGTGACTGCCCACGTTGTACAGAGTGCTTTGATTTATAATAATGCCAATCTGTCATTTTTCAGGGGCTGCACATTCAAGGCAAAAACAGACCACATCTTCACTGCATCAAACCATATGGATTATAATACCTGGGGGTTCATTTACCTACTCTACAACAAACATCATATATATCATCACCTGCTCATAATGCCCCTCTGCTGCCTACATTTAACCAGCTGTTCAGACCGGACAATCTCTATGTGAAAGAATGAACAGACACCAGTTTGACTCCATGTCCAGAAAGACACAAAAGCCTGTGGCAGAACACTTTAATTTCTTAGATATTCTACTCCAGACCTCAGAGTTGTTAAACAACAAAACTTTAAAAACTTACTGAAAAGCAAATTGCTGAACAAATGATCCACAGACTGGCTTGGGTTATGTATAGCCTCAATAGAGACTCTGTATTCTTATTCCATTACCTGGACTATCTTTTATAGCACAGTGGGTTAACATCTTTATTTATCCCTTTTGATTTCTTCAACCGACCTTCTTCTCTCTCAGCAATGCCCCTTCTTTTCTCCCTCTTTATCTATCCTTTGTATTCAAACTATTGTTTTCCTTTCTATTTAGTACTCCTACTTTCTTTCCAAGTCCATTCATCTGATGAAGTAGGCTGTAGTCTACCAAAGCTTGGGACTCTCTGAATGAGTTAGTCTATAAAGTGGTAACTGCCCTGCCGCCTTCTCTTGTTTTACCATTGTTCAGTTAGTGTATACACAAAGTAAAAGGGCTTCTTTTTCATTCTCTTTTTTTACTCTTGGTTTTTAATTCCCTTGCCAAGACAAAAGTCTTCACTTGTTATGCTCAACTCAAATATTTAATACTTTGATCATCTTCCTTGTGAAAAATCCACTCATCTTCAGCATTTCCATATGACAGATGGCTTTTAAATTGGGTAACAAAATCATTTTCCTATAGTCTATCTTATCTATGACAAAAGCTTCATTGTCTAGAAATAAGTGAACAGAATAGAAATAAGTGAATACATTCTTTGTAATATTATTTTACCTTGACCTTCAAATCAGGGCAGTTCCATTCAGTTATTTTAGTGATATAGGCTTTAGCTGAGCATAAGGAATTACTCCTTAGCCTCTCCTCTAGCACATACTATGGAGAGACTGATGGAAAGCAGGTAGACTCTACAGGAATCCCTGAAAGGTCTTTTTGAAGGAATTTAGGGATTTAGAGGCTGATGTCAGTATCATGGATCCTGATGATTCTCAAGAAAGTGATATCTTAGCTTCAAAGGAGTCATCTGAATAACATACTGTCTTCTTCCTGAATCTACTGATCCCTCACTTCCCACTGGAGGCACAGCTTTTGCAAGAGCTGTGTTTCCTACTCAGAAGTTCTCCCTGAGTTTGCTCAAAGGAGAGGATCCAGGAAGAATTAGTGCTCTGCACAGCATGGACCCTCACCAAGTTCCTAAATAGCCTAACTCCCTCCAGATCAAACCCATGACTTGTCCTATTATCAATTAATAATGAATCCAATGTATTCAAATCTATTAAGCTGAGAAGTTCCAAAACTGTTCCTAAAGATTTTAGAGAAGTAAATTGCTATTTCCTAATTTTTTAGGATATTTTTTCATTATAACTTTTTTTTAACATTGACCTTGGTATTTCATATGGAATGCTACTACATAAATTCTTCTCTCTGCCAATTATAAAGGGGATAAAAACATTTTTTTATGTGAAGATGACCAGAATGAAGTAAATGTCCTTAATTTTCAAAACAGTGCTGGATATAATCATTTGACTTTCTAAATCTCAGTGAAACACTATCTCCTTTATGTAACTACATCCATATTAACTAGACTGTAATATCAGAAGCGTAAAATGAAAACTTTAAAAGAAGCTGTTGACCCAGAAGATAAAATCTTTACTGTAGAACCCTAAAGTGGGATCAACCAACATCTAACATACAACAACAACAACATTAATTATACTTCCTGTGCACAGAATGCCCACAGTACATATCAGAAGTAAAGTTGTAATCAGTTAGTTATAGTTGCTTTAATCTTCTTCCATGCCAACACTGAATCCTATTAAGACTCTGAGTCAGAAATTAACCTGCACACACTACAGAAAATACTTCTAAAATTCTTCAGATGATAGGCTGTTTTTAGATAGACCCTAAAGACATATGCATAAGAAGAGAGTTCAGCATTAATTTAATCAAGGAAAACAAAGGCCATGTAGAAAACGTGATATAGTAGAATTTGCCCCATGTCCCATTATATATGCAAGCTGCATTGTGCTTCAGCATTCAATGTAGTGAAGGCCTTTTCAAGTTACCCTTATTTTAATGAGCTCTTTGTACCACTTAGTACTCTGAAAAACACTTCATTACAGCAAACACAGGAACAAAGATGCAGCATAATTCTCAAAATAAAGTGACAGGAGATTAGGTAGGTAATACAACAAACAGACTTGTGATAATTAGAAATATCTTAAATACCAGACCTTGAATATTCAAGGCTTGTCTTTACAAGAACATTGGTTACTACCCAAGTATCTTGACTGCATGTGTGTTTTATTTAAAGCAGCAGTGATCTCAAGAAAATTTAATAATCTCTTTATTATGTTGTCCAGCTTAACATACAGTAAACAGAACTGCATATTGCACAGGCACCCCTTAATAATTCCACAGGAAATATCTCATTAACTATACAAAACAAGAGGATTGACATGCAGGCACGGGACTGTTCAGATGTAGTAAGACCGCAAGAATTAAAGACCTGATCTTGCAAACACACTGCTAAGTTTAATACTGGTTCCTGTAAATAGTTTCAGGGAGGTCAAAGGAAGTAAGTGCTTGATCACTTCCTCAACAAACAGTCCTATAGAGAGATTTTAGTAAACAAAATATTTAATTTCATTATCAGAAATGTAGGCCCAGAAAAAACAAAGAAGAACAAGGGATAAAAACAAATCTTTCCTTTTTTGTTTGATGTCAAATGTTTCAAAAGTAGAAGACATTTCCCCAAGTGGCATGTATCAGGACTTGTACACTAAGCCCTGAAATCCAAAAATCGCTGTTATATTTCATATTTCCTGAGTATTCTTAACTTTTCCTTTGGTAAGGCTGGGTGTTTGAATTACTCTCAAACTTCACCTGCAAATACATTCTAGTTTATCAATTTAGAAGTTATTTGTGTTTTCTGAAGTCTTCCAATCCCTGTCTGAAATACTGGATAATTTATTTTCTGCTTGTCTCTCTCATATGATTTTAAGGGTAAATTAAGTCTGAATCTCTTTTCTCTTTTTGAAAAAGATTATTTCTTGCCCTATTAGAGAAATTAGAAAGAATTTAAATAACTTATCAATTACCAGTGAAATTCTTTTACATCTGAGGTGTATTTTTTTTTATTCTTACTTTAGCTAAAAGTATTCACTCATTTCATTAATTCACTCATTTGGGAACAGTATTTGTACTCTAAATTGATATGTTATGCTACTATGGGGAATAAAGATACTAAGTTTCTCTTTTATCTCTATGATTCCTAAAAGGTTGCTGGGGAAAAAATATGGGGATAAATTTAATGCCTTACGAAAGTGAAAGAAAAAGAGAGACTAATGTAGCTAAAATAACTACCAGCAATCAGTGAGCAAGTTTGTCTACATAATTATGCTTAATACGGCTATGTCCTGGCTTAATCCATACTTGATGCACACTAGGAAACAAGTTACCAGTAAGTATCAACATACTGATTAGATCCAAGCAGAATGTAAAATGTGGATTATTTTTCCCCACAATGAGGTGCTTTGCATTTGAAAACCTGAAATTCATCTCATTGTGCTGTCAAATCTCCTATTCATTCCTTGCTTTCTTTTCTAGGTTAATAATTTTATATTATTTAGGAACCTAAATCAAAGAGCTCCAGAATCCAGATGTACTGAGGACCCATAATTCCCACCAACTTCAGCTGGAGTTGGGAAGATGAAAACCAAGATGTAGAGGTTTGGATACATCTACTTTCTGGAAGAATGCAAAGGGGAAACAACAAGATGATAGAAGATTCCAAAGTTTGGTTTATATTCTCCTTCAGCGAGAGCTGGCAAATATAGAATGTACTTATTAGTGGACTGGCCCTTAGAAAACTATCAAAACTTACACTTAAATGCTGTATTATTGTTACTATTAACTGTGTTTATTACTGTAATGCCCAGGGGCCATCTAAGGCTAGGGGTGCATTGTGTCAGTCACAGTACAAATATAGAATAACATACTAATAGGAAAGCAGTGGTGACAATTTTTGTACAATCATAGAAAAATAGGGCTTGAAGGGACATCAAAGGCCATCTAGGCCAGGAATCAGCAAACTATAGTCTGTGGGTTGTATCTGGCCTGCAAACAGACTGGATTCAGCCTGTGAAGCTCTGACCTGGTCCATTTTTTCAGAATAACCAGGCAATCCACTGCTTCCATCAGATCTAACTCCTGTTTTAAAACACATTCAAGCTCCACAGGTTCCTGTTCCATGTGCTCTCTCACTGCCCTGTTGCAGGTTCTGCTCACCACCGCTGCTAAATTAACCACTCCAAAACACTGCCTGCCATGCTTTTTGGTAGCAACAATGAACAGAGACTGCAATGGGGGCAGTACTGTAGCAGGGAAGTTGGTGCCCGGGGCAAGCCTGCAATGGCAGCCCACCCTTGCCACATGCACATGCCCCCCCATGCTTGCATGCAGTGGCAGAAGCCACCCCCTTTTCTCCACATCCCCACAGACGAGATGCTCATGGCTCTATCCCATGCCCCAGCTGGGCAGCACCTCCCTCAGTCCCAGCTCCTCTCCTCCCTCATCAAGGGGCTTCGATCTGCCCTGCCACTTCCCTTCCCTCCCCCGACCCTTTCTCCCCAACAACAGACTCACCAGCCAGATGGTGCTCTCCAAGCTGCAGGGCTGGCTGTGTGCATGCTGTGGCTGTACACATGCACACAGAATTTACTGGCCACATCAGCCAAATTTTTTTGAAACATTTGTAGCAGCATTAAAAATGGACCCACCTGAAGGAATAGGAAGGACTGCCCTGCAGAGGGACAGAGTGCAAAGAGACAGAGTTTGTCTCAGTAGCATGAGCAACTGGTGCTTCCCGAGTCTGGAAGGGCACCAGATCACTGACGGAGGAGGAGGGCACTTCTGGTTTCACGGCTGGAGCTTCCAGGGGGTACATGGCTGATCTCAGGGGTGCATCTGCACCCACATGCACCCCCTACGTGTCACCAATGCCCAGTAGGGACACCATATGCCATGAGGGCGAGTGAAGCTGTTTTGGAGGTAGCCCTCTCGGAAGTGGGAGGGGTGATATAACCCCAGCAGGGTTTGAATGAGAGACATTAGTAAAAGCCCAGGAAGAGTCCTGGCCTGGGACTGGCTGAGAGACTTGGTTAAAAGAAGGGAGCAGTTTTCCCTTGGAGGAGAACAAAGGGGAGAGGGAGAGGGTGAGGAACAGGCTGGAGACCAGGGAAAGGATCTCCCCATGGATGTTCCTCTGAGAGCCCCTGTCAGAGCCCTGCAGAAGTAGCAGTGGAGGCTGCACTGGGAGTGCTACAGTGTGTCTGTTCTCCCTTCCATCCCCTCAGAGCCCTGCTGGGGCAGGCACAAGAGAGGAGCTGCCTGTGAGGAGACTTCAAGCCTGGGGAGACCCTCCAACAAGTTCCTGTCTGGCTGGGTGAGCACAGCAGGGGAGGCAGACACAGGACCAGGGAGAGACTGCTGGAGACTGCCCTGGTTTTTCCCCTATGGGTGAGAAGGCACCAGGGAGGGGCAGGCTCAGGTGCTGGAGGGAGCCCTGGGCTGGAGGGGCAGGGACTGATCCAGCCAACAGAAGGTCCGGGGAAGGCAGGGCCCAAGGAGGGGCTGCATTTGCCCGGTGCTGAGAGGCTATGCTGGGCAGGGGAAACTGTTACAACCTACAGCCTAGACACTGCTCCCAGCTGAGCCAGGGAAGGGATCTGGGCAGGAATTAACTCTCTTGCCAGAGGCAGCCACCAACAGCACCAGGGCAAAAGCACAGGCTTTCCATAGTGCCTACCTACACCAGGACCACACTCATATTCAGATGTTTGCCCAACCCCAGCCCACACTAAAAAAAAAAAAAAAAATTCAAACCCTTGATGGCAGCCGTGCACCCTGCAAAAAGAGGCCAGAGGCAGCCACCAACAGTGCCAGGGCACCTGCACTGGCTTTCCGAAGTCACTACTTACACCAGGACCACATCCATATGCAGACGTTTGCCCAACCGCACCCCACACTAAAAAAAACAAACAAAAAATCCCCACAAAAATTCAAACCCTTGATGGACGGCCCTGCTCCCTGCAAGAAGAGACCAGAGGTACCCACCAACATCTCCCTGTTCCCTGCCAGCATCACATATAGCCCCAGAGATGCAGCAAAAGCCTCCAGGGCTGCTGGCACTTTTGTTTTCGGGCCTCAGCTATCCCAGCTGCCCCAGAGGTCAAAATGAGGAAAAAAGCCATTTTGGCACCACCATCTTCCCTTTCTTACCTCCCACACCACAATAAAAACAATAAAAAAATCAAAGCCTTTATGGACAGCCCTGCACCCTGCAAGAAGTGACTAGAGGCAGCCACCAACAGTGCCAAGGCAACAGCATAGGTTTTCCATAGTCCCTACCTACACAAGGTCCACACTTACATTCAGACATTTGCCCAAACCCACCCTGCACTAAAAAAAAATTAAAAATTAGACCCTTGATGGGCAGCCCTGTTCCCTGCAAGGAGAGGCCAGAGGCAGCCACCAACAGCGCCAGGGCACCCACACCGGGTTTCCATAGTCCTTGCCTATACCATGACCACACTCACATGCAGACATTTCCCCAACCCCAGACCACACTGGAAAAAAAAAAATTCAAACCCTTGATGGACAGCCCTGCGCCCTGCAAGAAGAGGCCAGAGGTAGCCACTAACACCCGCCTTTTTCCTGCCGGCGTCATGTACAGCAGGGGTGGGCAAAATGCGGCCCATGGGCTGGATGCAGCCTGCCAGGCCATTCTATCTGGCCCGCAGGGCCACTAAAAAATTTAGAAAATTAATTTTTCTCTCCCCCTGGCTGCCTATCATGCGGCCCTCAATGGCTTGCCAAAACTCAGTAAGCGGCCCTCCGCCTGAAATAATTGCCCGCCCCTGACGTACAGCCACAGAGATGCAGCAAAAACCTGGAGGGTGGTGGCATCTTTGTGTTTGAGCCTCAACTGTCTTGGCTGCCCCAAAGTCCAAAAAGAGGAAAAAAGCCATTATGGCAACACCACCTTCCCCTTCTTCAGAGAAACTCCGAGCACTCAGATTGAAGCAGGGGCCTAAATTTGGGCCTCGGTGTGGCATGCAACTCAGCATGGCACATAGAGACCTGCAACTTTCTACCCCATAGCCTTGCCACTTATCCAATTGGCAGCTTCCATGTGTTGGGGTGGGAAAAAAAAAGCTTTCTTGTATAGCCTTACCCATGGGGAAGCCACTGGGCTCAAATCCGCACCTGAAATGACAGCCTTCTGGCTCAAGTAACTAGCACATAAACCCCAAGGCCAGTGCCAGGAAACCTGCACAGGCTTCCCATAGTCCCTACCTACATCAGGACCACACTCATATTCAGAAGTTTGCCCAGCCCCCACTAAAAAAAAAACCAAACAAACCAAAAAAACCAAACAATTCAAACCCTTAACAGACAGCCCTGTGCCCTGCAAGAAGAGGCTAGAGGCAGCCACCAACACCCCCCTTTCTTTTCCCTGCCAGCATCATGCACATCCCCAGAGATGGAGCAAAAGCCTCCAGGACTGCTGGCATCTTTGTGTTCAGGCCACAACTGTCTCAGCTGCCCCAGTATTCAAAAAGCGGAAAAAAGCCACTTTGGCCCTACCATCTTCCACTTCTTCAGAGACACTACGAGTGCTCAGATTGAAGCAGGGTCCTAAATCTGGACCTTGGCATGGCATACCAAACCCCAAAGGGTGTTTGGCATGCCACACTTAGGCCTGCATCTTTCCCCCCCTCAGCCCTGCTACTTGTCCAATTGGTTCTAGGACCCATGGCAGCTTCCATGTGCTGTGGTGGAAAAAACAATTTTCTTGTACAGCCCTGCCTAAGAGGGGCCAGTGGGCCCAAGCCCAGGCTTAAATTTACAGCCTTTGCCTCAAACATGCAGCACACAAACCCCAAAGCCACACCACCAGGGGACCCATACAGGCTTTGCATAGTCCCTACCTATACCAGGACCACACCCAAATGCAGACATTTGCCCAACCCCACCCCACACTAAAAAAAAAAAAAAAAAAAAAAATTCAAACCCTTGATGGACAGCCCTGCTGGGGCTGGGTGGGCAAACGTCTGCATTTGAGGGTGGTCCTGGTATAAGCAGGGACTATGGAATGGTTGTGTTGGTGCCCTGGTGCTGCGGCTTTGGGATTTGTGTGTTAGGTACTTGAGCCTGAAAGTTGTAACTTTAAGTATGGGTTTGGGCCCAGTGGGGCCCTGCCTGTGGGCAGGAGTGTGCAGGAATATTTTTTTTTTCACCATGACACATGGAAACTGCCATGGGCCCCAGAGCCAATTAGACAAGTGGCAAGGCTCCGGGGTGGAAAGTTTCAGGCCTCGGTGTGGCCCAGATTTAGGCCCCTGCTTTAATCTAAGGACTCAGAGTATTTCTGAAGAAGGGGAAGAAGGTGAGGCCAAAATGGGTTTTTCCCTCTTTTTTTGTGAATTTTTGGAAAGGTGCAGGCCTCATTTTTTCCCCCACCACAACACGTGGAAGTTGCCATGTGCCCAAGAACCGATCGGACAAATGGCAAGACGGGCGGAAAGGTGCAGGCCTTGTCATGCCACTCCAATGTCTAAATTTAGGTCCATGCTTCAATCAGAGCACTCAGATTGCCTCTGAGGAAGGGGAAAATGGTAGGGCCAAAATGGCATTTTTTGCTCTTTTTGAATTTTGGGGCAGCTGAGAAAGTTGAGGCCTGAGCATGAAGATGCTGGGATGCTGAACCCAGTGATGTACTGACAGTGGGGGTCAGGGGTCTATGCCCCCTAGCGCTGGCCTGTGAGGGTCACTGGCTGGGCCCTCCAGGGGCTACTCGTTCCCCTGGTGGCACTTCCAGTTTCACCACTGGCACTTCTAATTGCAGCACCGGCGTTTCCAAGCTCAGCCACGGGCTGCCAGGGGACTACCCCCTGCTCAGCAATTTGAATTTTTTTTTTTTTTAGTTTAGGGTGGTGTTGGGTAAATGTCTACATGTGAGTGTGGTCCTGGTGGGGACCACAATGTTGGGGCTCCAATGCTGTGGATCTTACCCAGACACTTTTCTATAGCCATGGATGGTCCTCATCCTTAAGGCTGTGGGCTGGATGTCCCCACTGTGGACTACGGGCCATATATTTGACACCCCTATTTTAAAACTTCTAGGATGTTATTGAAAAGCACAGTTAACGTGATTCTGGAGGCATGTTATACAGTGAGTTATTTACTTCACAAGTGGAAGCAGTCACCATACTAAAAGGGAAGGCTCCATACAGGTTTACTGGTTGTGAGATATAAGTTGTCAAATTTTGAAAGATGACTGGAACCCCTAACTCCCAGACCACCAAGCAACTAAGTTAGACCCTACAGTTAGGCACTTTAGAAGCTTCCAAGTACTATTAAGAGAACCAGGGCATGCCAGCTACCATCCAGTATTTTACAGCAAATGGTGGCCTGTGGGCTTCATGCAGCCGGTGAGGGTTAACATAAGAGCTGTAAGCCCCTGCAGCTGCCATTCCCAATGCCACACAGCAAAACTGGGGGAGGAGGGGAAGAGAGCCTGCCCTCACAGCATATGGTCTGCATGGTGTGTGGCCTGTGGGCCACCCATTGGTGCTGAGTGTAGCTCTTGGGTGCACTGAAGTTGGACAGCACTGTTTTAGAGGAATTCAAGCAATCTCAGAACACAATAAAGCATTCATTGGGAGAAAAAAAAAATCTTTGCCCCTCTAGGTAGCCGGCAGAAGGTGATGGATTTTGCAGATGCCTCCTACACCAAGAGCCAGTTTCTTTCAATTCCTTCATTTTGCTACATTAGAAAAGTAACATTCTCCACAAGACACAAAGACCACTGGAAGCTTTGATGGTGAAGGAACGTATGCAGTCTAATAGACAGCAAAGATCAGGAAGAAACAGAGCCCACCATTTCTTAGAACTAGTCAGCTAAAGAGGCCTCGATGAAAAATGGAAATATAAATCCACATGCTCCTTTTCTGTCCCGTCTCTTTGTCTTCATCCCACACTCTTCTCTCCTGACTTGGATTTCCATTCTTGTTTTGATTTTATCTGTGCGCTACCAAAATCTGCATGCAGACATTATTCATGCCTGGGAATCTAAGCACCGTGTAAATAACTTGGCCTTTTCCCTGCTAAAATTAGCACCCACAATTTGTTAGGAAGAAAGCACTGAAAAAGTTAAATAAATAATAATTTTAAAGAACCACCCTAATGCATTTAAAGGGTTTTAATGTAGGAAGCCTCATCCTGTGTGAGCAGGATTTTCCTTTTGCATCTTAGACACACCTGCAGAAGTCAAGTCAACTTATAATATGCCCTCCTGCAGGGAAGCTTGGAGAACACTAATGTGACTGAATTTTAAAATGGTTCTGTTAAGTTTTAACAAGCAACAGATTTGTAGCTATTCAGGCTGAGAATAATGAAATTTCAATCTCATGGTGCAAGCTGCTCACCTGAATCCATCAGGATCTGACTTCCTGAGACTCACACATGTAATTGTCTAGACAAAGATGTATGAATTGGATAGGTACAAAATGGTAGGCATCTCTTACCTATCTCTAAAAACATCAGCTTCTGCTCCAGGGAGGATGCTAGACTACATGGACAAGCTCTGTTCTGGTACATTTTCTGATTTTCTTCATTCCAGAAGCCTTGTTTTGAAAGTATCATGAAATAATAATATCTTTGTCTGTTACATTATTAAGAATTCTGTATTGTTTTAGATATTGTTTATTTTACAATCAATCTCATTTCCAGTTTCAGTGTGCAGCAACTCACTGAAGAGGTAAAGTTATATCTAAGATTCACGTGACATTTCAATTTCAAGTTAGTTACAAACATATCTAAAAAATCTATAAGTAAAACCATTTGGAAAGGGTGAGAGGATTACCATCTGTAAGACTGTCATAATGAGAATGGGTTAAATTTGTATCATTTCCCATTCTCATTACAATTACTGTCATAAGAATAGATTCATATCGCAGCATTTTTGTTCTTATTATAATCTATGTCACAAAAATGAGCTATAAGAATTTTAATGCTTCATATATTCCATAAGTTAAGTACAGTTCTGTATGGCTCTGACCTTTTCAGTATTCCATAATTTGATTGACTGGCTACTCTAGGTTTTCCCCTGTTTACAGTCTCAATAACCTGTGGGGAAGAAGTGGAATGGCCAGCCAATCAAAATACAGAATACTGAAAAGATCAAAGTAGTAAAACATACTACAGTCTTTCACAGAATATATTAGGTATTAAAATTTTGATATCTCACTATAAAAAATAATATTTCCCCCTGCAACTCAAGTAATCGTAAAAGTGAATAGAGTAGTGAAGCAAAGGGCGATATCACTAAACCAAATATATTTTATGCCACTTATGTATGTTTTTAGTTTAGGCTGCTCTATATTTCTTCAAATGCTCTTTGCTTTAGGTTTCAAATGAAATCAAAGTAAATTTCAGGCTGAATAGAATCTTTACTGTAAACTCATGATTTTTTTAAGTGCATCCCACAGTTTTGGGAAGTGCAGCAATAAAACAGCTCCCAATCTTACTTAACGCATATCACACAATGTTGTTCCTAACACTCTGCTAATTCGGCGCAACGCAGTAATTTTCATTTTTTTCGTGACATTTAGGCACTGAGGGACTATACTAATGGTTTTCTCAAACACAGAGGGTAATTTTCTATGATTATTAACAGCCCAACCAAATAAATTTCAGTGTTCTGCTACTGACTAAATATTAGTAAGAGCCGGTGACAGAAAATACTGTTTAAAATGGTGTAATAGTCTTGGTGGGGTGGGAAGAAATGATCAGCCATCTGCCTACTACAGAGATGTTAAGAGTATATTATAAACTAAAAAGATTAAAAATAAAATGTAAACAAAACTGCGATTATAAAATCTGAATAGTTTATGGATTTATTTTCAAGTAATCACTAGCAAGCTTCCAACTTAATTATGCGATGGAGCTATAACATATTACCCTGTTAGCACAATGCATGTTGCTTTATCAACTTGCTAATGAAAGAGGCTAATACAAAATGGAGATCACTAATATGATTTGATTTCTAATTTTTTCACTGAAAATTTCCAAACGGTAGCTGCTATGATTATTGATGTTATCATCAAATATGCTGTCCTGCTATCAACCTTCCAAAGGCAAGGTGCTAATGTGTATCATTAGTAAGCTTCCACTGTATATTCAGTTCATTACAAAAGTTGTCACTATAAAAGTCGATAACATCACTGTTCTGGGAGCAGACAAATTATATTTACATTAGTCACATGTTACATACAAGTTACTCATACTGTAGGTAAGTCTGTATTCTGTAGCATAATTGAACAACAGGGTCCCATCATAAAGGAAACAAAGTATAAAACTACTGCGCCATCAACCTTCATACTGGAATAACAAATATAGTCTGTAGGATAATAAAAAGTTATAATATTTGCAAGAAGAGTAACAAATGTTATAAAAATTATAATTTAACTAATGGTAAGTGGTAAAAAGACAAAGACAAGGGTACCATATAATTTGTTGTACTGTAGTGGTGAGTGTGGTTAAAAAGTAATGGTGCAGAGCAGCAATAATGAATCTTTCTCTTGCGCTAGTCACTCAGTTATATGATCTCATGCTGCTTACTATGCTGTTCTCTCATTCTCCCTTCATTTTGCATTTTCCTGCTCATGCATCCTACCACATTATTCTGTTTATTTTTCCCACTACTGTCATATGACCTTCTACATCCTGTACTGCCTTACAAAAATATCCTAGAGGAACTACAAAAGCATTTTATAGAAAGGTATAAAATATTTTACAATTGCTACAGAAACCATTTTTATAAAGTGTGTGCTGTATGTGTATTTGAAAAGAAATAACTATGAAAGGAAGCATGGAAACTAGAAGAGTACCTAATCTGGCTAGGGAATTGGATGTGGTCAGTGAAAAACAACTGAAGTATTCTCATGCAAAAACCCAGGCAACAATAGGCAAGATAGGAATAAAAGTAAAGGTGGTGGGACAGCATTATACTTTTAAAATGTGTGTCAAGAAATAAGAAGTGATAACTTGCATAGAACAAAATATATGTCTAAATCACTGCAGGGAAAGATGTTCAGTATAAACCAGGGGTGCTCAACCTGTGGGTATGATCTGGCCCCTGTCACCATGTCATCCAGGCCATGTAGCTCCCCATGGCTAGTTACAGACATTACACTTTTATCGGTATAAGTAATCAGAAAATGGTTTACATCCATAATAGAACAGAAATTCGGCACACAAAACTGGTCTATATCCATAACAGTACAGAAGCTCAGCACATATAGTCTCATTTAAAAATGGCAGACCACGGTCTAAGATTTTCCCCCCCTCTCTTCTTCCCCTTCCATCAGGGCTAGGGAAAGTCATTCAAAAAGCCTGAGCCTGAATGGATTCAATCTTTGCAGGTTAGTCTAACCTGGCTCAGCTGAATCAGCTTGCAAGTGCACAGACATTCCCTCTGGACTGAGAAAATGCAGGCACATACCTGCAGGGGCTCCAGCTAGAAGACAGGGAGTGCTAGAACATCCCTCCCTTCCCTTCTGTGCTGAGCTGGGGGAAGGGGTGTGGCCAGGCCCTGGCAGGGTGCTCTGATTACAGAGGGGTCCCCCCCTCACTCCTGACCAGTGAGGGAGCCAGCAGGGAGTTGATAACACAGCATTTACCATCCCATCAAGAAAACAAAAGCCTCTCACATTAGTTAAAGCTCTTCTTGAACAACTTTTTTCAAGGAAGGAATAGAGGGACATTACCAGCTGACCTGTTGATTAGATCCAAAAAGCCCTAAGTGGACACTGTCCTGTTTGCCTTTGTCCTGTCTGCCTTACACAGACACCTCTCAGTATTAGCTAGCATACCACATGTTGGCTACGATCCATGCTGTGAGAGAGGGGCGGGGGGAATCCCTGCTTGAGCAGGGAGTGGGGACTGGGGGGATCGGTGGAAGCCAGGCAGACACTGCTGTGCCTGCAACCTCTGCTGCCAGGGAGCAGAGGGGTGGGGCCAGCTCTGCACCACAGTGCCACTGAACCAACAAGTCGTGATAATATTTTAAACTTTGTTCTCGTAAGAAGGGAGGAATTTGTAGAAAGGCTGGAGATGGAAAATTCACTTTGCTGCAGTGACAACTTGATTCAGTTTAAATTATAAACAAAAATATGCCTACAATTAACTTTTTGATTTCGAAAGTGCAAACTTTGGAAAATTAAGGGAACTAGTCGGTGAAGTCAACTGGACTGAAGAGACTTAAAATTACTTAAGTCAAAGGTGTAAGTATTTCCTGGAACTTGCATCTCAAAAAGAGGTCAGCTGTGTTAGTTTAAAGATAGGTAGAAGGCAGGGCAGGGTGGCACCTTATAGACTAATTTGTTCAGAGAGGCGTGCATTTTTGTAGGCCAGAGCTGGTTTGTCAGATGCTTTTTATCTCCAGCTTTTCATCAAATTACCAAAGCCAAGTTTAAAATATTATCACTGCTTGTTGGCTCAGTGACTATCTGATGCAAATGCTTTCATAGTATTTGACAAAGTAGGCTGTAGCCTACAAAAGCTCATACTTCTCTGAATTAGTTTATTAGGTGCCACCCTACCCTGCGATGCATCTAAAAGCACGGGGAAAAATTGTAGGGAAGGACTCCAGATCATCTGAATGAATAACCACCTACAAAAAGGGATCATAAACAAGCAGAAAGCCTACAAAGCATGCAAAAATGATAGACCAGCAAAGAAAGCTATATCTCAAGAGGTTAGGAAGTGTAGGAATACAATAAGAATTGCCAGTTGTTGGGCCTTTCAAAGAAAATAAAATCAAATAAAATGTTCTTCAACCACAAAAATAAAAAGAGAAGAAAGAAATGGGACTTCCTTATAAGAAGATGAAAGGTAAGCTATGTATGACCCCAAAACTAAACAAATATGTCTGCTCAAGGAACAGACATGCACAACAACTTACCATAGAGAAACAAGGAGATGGTGTTTTATTGTTCGCCAGCTGCTCCATGGTGACTTCTAAAGTGCATGCTTTGACCCAAGTAATTTAACCATCTGTCAGCAAGTGTAAATGAACAGTCAGGCCCAATTATATACCATGATGTGAGGATTCCACATTACTAGGAGTGGGATATGACATGAGCCAGCTCCTTACTCCCAGTACTCAGTATGTACATGCACTCTTAATAGGATTGTTAGTATGTCTGTGTGGACTCTGGAGACATCAGCAGTCAGAGAGGATATTCTTAAAGGCAGTGACTCAGTGGGTATGTCTATGGCACCTCCATGCAAATCCCAAGACTAATGCTAAGAAACAAGCTGTGATGGGGCCTCTACTGCATTACTGAAGAGGAGAGACAGCACCAGGAAGCAACCAGCTGGTTTAAGGTCCATGGAGAGACTAGTAGGGGTGGAGAGCCCTTTGAAAAAAAGGGCTGCCTATCCCAGGTGCAGAAACTGCAACAAGGGTGGTGACTGACAGGCCTGGGGTGGAAATGGTGAGTCAGGTCACCCAGAGAGGCATCTATAAGCTTCATAAGGCCAGGATGGGCCCTGACCTGGGAGGTTCAGAGGAGCTCCAGACTGTGGGGGGGGGGCTCAAAGGAAGCCCTAGCAATACCAGGCATCATAGCTAAGTCAGTTTGGTTACATGTTTATTTGTTACCATAGTGGGGACCAGGGTTGAGGGGCCTAGAGCCTGGGAGGGCAAGGCTGGAGCTGGGGCCCAGGAGCTCAGGTTCCAGGGCAGTGGAGCTAGGACTCAGGGGCCTAGCTAGAGCAAGAGGGCCAAGGCCAGAGGGCTGAACCCCAAATAAAGATTTAAGGGCTGAAGAGACCCTCTGAGGTCATGCCCTCGAGACAGAGACTGTGCCATGTGGCAGGGCACTGAATTGAACAGGTCCAGTTGAGCCTGAAATGAAGCTGGGTAGAAAGGGCACCCCAAGTCCACTAATCTCTAAGGGAAGTCTCCTTGTTCAACTTTAACATCATGATGTGATAGGAGAAACAGCAGAGGGGGAACCCTGAGAAGTCGGAGGGAATGAGTAGGGGGAAGGATCCAGGCAGTCACTGGGGAGAAGAGGGGAGTGATGCAGCAGCCACTCTCAGGATCTGGCAGGTTAGACAAGCCCTATTCCACTTCCTCTCAGCGCCCACTCCAAAACCTGCTAACTAGTAAGAGTGGACTTAAAGGAGTCCTGAGTTTACCCCCCATGCCACTCATGGGTTCACCTGAGACACAGCATGATAACAACAGTAAGGCATATGTTTAGGCCCCCTCCAGTGATCCAGTCTGCCTAGGTGACAGACAAGCATGTCGATGTGTGCCTAGTGGGAGTGAGTAGCCATTGCTTGATTTTCAGCAGTAGCCCTAGGCATGGTTGAGAGATGATATAGACATGCTGACATGCTTAATGTCATGAAACTCATCGATTCAGTATAGACACTGGATTTATGACACACTACAACTTGCCAGACATCTGACTTCCACTTTCACTGACTGGCTTTCTTGCCTGCCTGCACTGCATGCCAGCCCCTGGATTCTTTACTATTCCTTCCATCCAGGAAGAGTACACACACACACCAACTGCAGGTGCTTCCTCAGCCTGACAAAGGATTTTTCAATCCAAAAGCTTGCTAAGATATATTTCCCCAACTATTCAGTTGGTCTACCAAAATATACCAGATTGACCCAAATAACCTTGTCTGCCAGAGCCATGTCCTTAGACCAACACCCCTAGCACCTGTACCTGGTCGGCTGACCAGATGGAGGCAGGGCCCTGGGCACATCTAAGCCGCAGGGCTGGCAGGGAGAGTTCCCTGGCAGCTGCTGGAGAAGAAGCTCCTCAAGGAGAGGAAAGAAAGGCTCTATGACAGTTTGGCTGCCTGAGATGCTGCTGGTGCTACTGTGCTGCTGCTCACTAAGTTATTATTTTACCTGTTGTCATTTAAAGTGGTGGACCAGACTGAGGCTGTAGGGGAGGAGGAGACCTCATTGGGACACACTACCATGTCATGTAGAGGCCCCAGTGCCAGTGTGAGCATGCCTTAACACACACACACACACACACACACACACACACACACACACACACACACACACACTGTCATACATATCACGAGTTTTGCTTGTCAGCAGCCTGAGGTGCAGTTTCCCAGAAACCCCTGCACCTATCTCCTTGAAACTTGGCAGGCTTCAGGATCTCAGAAGGGGCTACCCATCCCTGCTGTTTTCCTCCAAATCTGCCTTATCACACGCACATGGCATGAGTTTAGCTTTCAGCAGTTTGAGGTACATTTTCCTAAAACCCCCTGCACCTATCATGTTGGAACTTGGCTGGCCTCATGCTCTCAGAAGGGGCTACCATTCTTGCAATTTTTGTCCAGATCAGCCAAAAAATGACCAAGTTATAGGTATTTCAGTGATTATCCATTATAGTCTATGGACAAATCTCCGAATGTCTCCAAATCAGCGCTGAATTTTCTGAAGCCGATTCAGCCAAGTTGATTCAGGACAGTGGTCTGAATCTCTGAATTGAATCACTGTCCTCCATATCAGCCAAATCCAAATCTGAATCAAATACTTCCCTATTCGCACAGGCCTAATACATATTTCTTCATTCTGCTTTCATTTCAGAACCTTTCAGAACGGGGTAATTAATGATCAGTCTTACGAGATGGAGCCTGAAACTGATAGGACATTAGGCCGTGAAAGTTGTTAGAAGACTACAAGAAAGACTTTATGTTCCCCCATTCTCTACAGCTTTCTCAATTTCAAGAACAAAGCTTGACCTGGACCCTTTTTGAGCTTTGGGAATGTTTGGCAACATTTTTCCACATCTAGTGTCCATCCAGAAACAGAACCAGAAGTGATGAAATACCATAAGAAAGGCCATTTGGAATTGTGGAATACATATATATTTCTGCTCCCACAAGACTAATTAATAGATCTCCTTCAAAGCCTTTCTTGCAAGATTTCCAGACTTATCATGTAGATGCACGAGGTTTGAAGATAGCTATTCAGTTTAGTTAGTTAGAGCATGGCGCTAATAACACTAAGCTCAGAGGTTCAATTCCTGATTGGACTAGATGATCTCTTAAGGTCCCTTCCAGCTTTACTTCTCTATGAAATGTTTCTCTATGAATAAGCATCTAGCCCTTTGTATGTACCAAAATGATGCATCTTCTTACTGGCAGACCATTCTATAGATTATAATATAATGGGATGACAAATACTCTGCTCTTACTAATTGCTTAGATAGATGTAATTGATTTCATAGATGAAAGGCACATAGAATGGCAACCGTGTAGGAATGGAATGCCATAATTGCAGAAATGAGAGCATTTAAATGGATTATGTGTTTCCCTTTAACAACAAATTTGGTTAGAGTTTTCTACAATATTCAAGGGAAGACCTAACTCATCCCTTGGGAATTTTTCATGTTCCATCAAATGGGAGAACAAAATGAAAGGGTGGCTACTAAAGCAAGGGCAGGCCTTTGCACAAAACATAAACAAACAAGCCTAGTTTCATGAGAATGGTGAGTCCCAATACTACTCAGGCAACATATATATCTAACGTCTGAATCCCTACCAGCATACTTCTCTTTCTCATTATATTTTTTTCACTATTTACCAGCCTGATTCTACCTTTTCAGTAATTCTGGTTTTTCTTTTTTATTACAAACTACTCCTCTTGGCCTCTCTCCCTTTCTTCTGTATCCTGCTTCCACACCAAATTAGGAACCTAATGGATCTGGGGGAAAGGAGATGGAACTAGGATGACAAAAGCACTTTGCATGAAAATGTCCTGAAGACAGACTAGTTCAGCCTTCACAGTAGGATCTTAAGATTTATATTATTTTTGCTGGGAAGCTGGGTGACAGCGACCACGAGCTGATCACCTTCACCATCCGCCGAAAAGCTGGCAAGTCGGTCAGCAACACGCAAGTCCTTGACTTCAGGAAAGCCGACTTTGACAAGCTCAGGAGGCTTGTCAGTGAGGCCCTAAGCGACCGTCACCACAGGGAGAGGGGAGTGCAAGAGGAGTGGTTGCTCCTCAAGGGAGCGATCCTCAATGCACAAACTAAGTCTATTCCATCTCGGAGGAAAGGCAGCAAGAGGGCACAGCAGCCCCCCTGGCTCTCCAGGGACCTAGCAGATCTCCTGAGGCTAAAAAGAAAGGCCTACAAAGGGTGGAGGATGGGAGTCACCTCCAAGGAGGATTATTCTGCACTGGTCCAGTCCTGTAGGGAGCAGACCAGGAAAGCCAAGGCTGCAACTGAACTCCAGCTAGCTTTCAGCATCAAGGACAATAAGAAGGGTGGTTCAAGCGCCTTCATTGAACACCTTCAAGAACCAGATGGGGCAACTGACAACTGACGCCCAGGAAAAAGCCAACCTATTAAATAAGTACTTTGCGTCAGTCTTTTATCAGTCCCATGGGACGCCCATGCCCGCTACAGGGCCGAGAAGTCTGGGTGAGGGTGATCCCCTGCCCTCCATTAATGCTGACTTTCTGAAGGAACATCTTGAGAGCCTTGGGGACTTTGCAGCCCACCCTTCCCGACTGTGAAACCCAGTGGTTAGGGCCTTGCATGGTGGGAAGGTGTGAGGCTTGCGTCTGGTCTCTTGTCCCAGCCGTACCTGTGTTTGAACAAATGCCTATGGTGTAGGATGGATATCGAGTGCTGGGAACAAACAAGAGGGGGCATGGCTGTCTTGCTCAGCGGGTACGTGACTGCCCTTTGAGTGCCGGCTTGGGGCAGTGAGAGCTGGTGCTTAGGTACTACAAGGAAGGGTTGTGGTGTGGACTTGGGAAAGGCAGCATGAATTGCTCAGGGATGCTGAGAGGGTGAATCGCTGTCCAAGCGACAACTAGAGAGTTTCTGATACTTGGGCTGGCTCTGTCAAACGGTCTGTAATTCTTCTTGAATCATTGTGGGTCTGACCCTGCAGGCATTGCACTGACTGCACTTTTGCAATGTTTTGCCAGCAGGGCATAGAGCCAAATGTCAGAAATGAATGTGAATGTTGAATTTGTTTTGGCTCCTCAACCAAAAATGATTTTTTCACATTGTGGGTTTGCTTTGTGTCATTTGGCACGGGTATGCTTTAAACACATTTCTTGCTCGCTTAATCTGAGATGCTGGTTAGGAAAGCTTGATCTGCAAGGACCTGAATGTAAATATATAAGATTTCCATAGTGGTGTCAAGGAAGGAAAACTTGGCTCTGGTGACTGCAGGATATTTGGGAATGAATTTTGTGGTCTGGTCCCAGTCACTGTAATATGAGGAGTCAGTGGTGGCATTATGAGCAGGTGGCTGCTACCCAACTGGCAGTATTTGGACTTGAAATGCACTGTTTTTTGCCATTTGCGATGCGGCAGCTAGTAAAGCGACCAAAACGCTGGCTTGCATCCATAGATGCTTCTCAAGCAAATCCCGGGACGTCATTCTCCCCCTGTACTCGGCCTTAGTGAGGCCACAGCTGGAGTACTGTGTCCAGTTTTGGGCTCCAAACTTCTCCAAACTTCAATTCAAAAAGGATGTGGAGAAGCTTGAGAGAGTCCAGAGAAGAGCCACGCGCATGATCAGAGGTCAGGGAAGCAGACCCTACGATGACAGGCTGAGAGCCCTGGGGCTCTTTAGCCTGAAAAAGCGCAGGCTCAGGGGTGATCTGATGGCCACCTACAAGTTTATCAGGGGTGACCAGCGGCATTTGTTGCTGGAACGTTTGTTCACCAGAGCGCCCCAAGGGATGACGAGGTCGAATGGTCACAAACTACTTCAAGATCGTTTCAGGCTGGACATAAGGAAGAACTTCTTTACTGTCCGAGCCCCCAAGGTCTGGAACAGCCTGCCACCGGAGGTGGTTCAAGCGCCTTCATTGAACACCTTCAAGATGAAACTGGATGCTTATCTTGCTGGGATCCTATGACCCCAGCTGACTTCCTGCCCTTTGGGCGGGGGGCTGGACTCGATGATGTTCCGAGGTCCCTTCCAGCCCTGATGTCTATGAAATCTATGCTATACACAGTGGTTGACATTAACTAGTACTGCAAGTAACTGACTACAGAAATGATGCTGATATACATATATGATAAAAGTGCATAAGAAGCAAACCTCATACGTAAATTCCAAACCAAGTAATTGTACTCCACATGCCCATATTCTCCCTGCAGTTCCCACTGGGCAGTGCATTTATTTCCTGTTTGAAGCTGTTTTGTAGTATGGGTTTATAAAAAAGATTCATTTTTATCTTAATAGTGATTAGAGTGCCATGATATTGAATAACTAAATAGCTCCCTACAGAAAAAGCAAACTCAGCAAGAACTTGACCCAAGACCCTTTCAGCTTTTTCTTTTGTTTGATGCAGTACATGCATAAAAGTAACATTTAAGTTCAAGAAAACCAATTAAGTTCTAACTGTTGGGCACAAACATTGGCAATGATTTTTGTCCAGAATCCTAGAATATAAACTATGAGGTTTTAGGAATTATATTATTAGAACATTTATAGTAATTATTTTTTTCTGAACAAGTTATTATTATTCCTATGATTTGTTAGGTGCTACAAGGAGAATGTAAATGATAGGCATGTGAAGATATAACATACACTAGGAAAAGGTAAGGTAAAAAGGACACGGTTTATAGAAATGATTGAACAGTTGCTCAAGATAGCCATACATGCATCTAATAGAATAAACAATAGTTTTAGTTAAAATATGTAAACAGCATGGAAGTAGCCAATAATTTAATGTAGAACGGTATTCTCAGGAAGGGCATTTATACCATAGAACAGCATTTATACACTTTTCTATCACAGGACGACATAGAAGATAATATTCTGTATTACACCCTGGCACATATAGACTCACTCTTACACAAGTTATTTTGAATCACAGAATCACAGAAAATTAGGGTTGGAGGTCATCTAGTCCAACCCCCTGCTCAAAGCAGGACTGTCCCCAACTAAATCATCCCAGATAAGGCTTTGTCTAGCCGAGTCTTAAAAGCCTCCAAGGATGGAGAGTCCACAACCTCTCTGGGTAACCTGTTCCAGTGTTTTACTACCTTCCTCATGAGAAACTTCTTCCTTATATCTAATCTAAACTTCCCTCCTGCACCTTGAGACCATTGTTCCTTGTTCTGTCACTTGCCACCACTGAGAACAGTTTAGCTCCATCCTCTTTCAAACCTCCCTGTCAGGTAGTTGAAGGCTGTTGTTAAATCCCCTCTCAGTCTTCTCTTCTCTAGACTAAATAAGCCCAGTTTCCTCAGCCTCTCCTCATAAGTCATGTGCCCCAGCCCCCTCACCATTTTTGTTGCCCTCCGCTGGACTCTCCAACTTGTCCACATCATTTCTGCTGTAGGGAGCTCAAAATTGAACATAGTACTGCAGATGTGTCCTCACCAGTGCTGAATAGAAAGGAATAATCACTTTCCCTGACCTGCTGGCAACGCTCCTACCAATGCAGCCCAGTTTGTCGTTAGCCTTCTTGGCAACAAGGGCACACTGTTGGCTTATATTTAGCTTATTGTCCACTGTAACCCCCAGGTCTTTTCTGCAGAGCTGATGCCCAGCCAGTCAGCCCCCAGCCTGTACTGGTGCATGGGATTGTTGCATACTAAATGCAGGACTTTGCACTTGCCCTTGTACAACTTTATGAGATTCCTCTTGGTCCAATCCTCCAATTTGTCTAGGTAACTCTGAATCCTAGCGCTACCCTTCAGCCTGTCTACTACCACCAAGCCAGTGTCATCTGCAAACGTACTGAGGGTGCACTCTATGCTATCTTCCAGTTCATTGATGAAGATATTAAACAAAACTGGTCCCAGGACTGACCCTGGGGCACTCCACTTGATACTGGCTGCCAACTAGACATTAACTCATTGATTACTACCGTCTGATGTTCCAGCCAGTTTTCTATCCATCTTACAGTCCTTACATCCAGCCCATATTTTGTTAGCTTGTCGGCAAGAATGCTGTGGAAGACGGTTTCAAAAGCCTTGCCAAAATCAAGATACACTATATCCACTAGACTTCCTACATCCATAGAGTCAGTCATTTCATTGTAGAAGGCAATCGCATTGGTCAGGCATGACTTGCTCCTGGTGAACCCATGCTGACTGTTCCTAATCATTCTCTTCTTGTAAATGAACTGACAGGCTGTGGTGTAGATGATTACACAGTCAAGTGGGTGGCAAATTAGCTTAGGGGGTCGCACTCAGACCGTGGTGGTGGATGGCTCAATATTGACCTGGAACGATGTGGGCAGTGGAGTCCCGCAAGGCTCAGTCCTTGGACTGATGCTATTCAATGTCTTCATCAGTGACTTGGACGAGGGCATGGAGAGCACCCTGTCCAAGTTCACAGATGATAGCAAATCATGGGGCAATGTTAACACACCAGAGGGGAGGGAATGGATCCAGGTGGATCTGGACAGGTCAGAAAAATGGGCAGATTAAAATAGGATGCAGTTCAACAAAGACAAGTGCAAAGTGCTGCACCTGGGCAAAAAGAACCACCATCACACTTACAGGCTGGGGGGTGACCTTCTTAGCAGCACAGCAGCGGAAAGGGATCTTGGAGTCATAGTTGATGTGATGAAGTGATCAACAAGGCTAACTGCACTTTATCATGCATTAGCAGATGCATGACCAACAGGTCTAGGGAGGTGATGCTTCCCCTCTATGCAGCAATGGTCAGGTTGCAGATGGAGTACTGCATCCACTTTTGGATGCCACACTTCAAGAGGGATGCAGAGAATCTTGAGAGGGTTCAAAGAAGATCCACTTGTATGGTCAGAGGCCTACAAGCAAGGCCCTATGAGGAGAGACCGAGACACCTAAATTTCTTCAACTTTGCAGGAGAAGGCTGAGAGGTGATCTTGTGGCTGCCTATAAATTTATCAGGAGAGGGCAGCAGGGAATAGGAGATGCTCTATTTATGAGGGCACCCCCTGAAGTAAATAGGAACAATGGCCACAAATTGATAGAGATTTAGGTTGGACATTAGAAAGAACTTCTTCACAGTAAGGGTTGCCCTGCCTTGCTGTCCGCCCTGAGGTGTACACGCAGTCGCCGCCAGCATGGAGCTGATGCCGGAGCTGTGCAGCCCGGCGGAGCTGTTTGCACTCTGCCCGCTGCTTGCTGCGGCTGCCCAGAGCCCGGGCTGGCTACAAACAGCTGCGCCAGGCTCATCACCTCCATGCCGGCAGTGGGGGGAGAGACCAGGGCTGCGCTGCCTCAGGCTCCTCCCCCACCGCCTGCTCTGAGGCGTGCCTGCACATGCCGGTGTGGAGCTGATGCTGGAGCCCAGCACAGCTGTTTGGAGCCTCCCGGCTGCAGCTGGCCCCAGCTCTGGCAGGCAGGGGCTTTGGATGGGCGGCAAGGGCCACAAGCAGGGCATCCTGCCATTTACCTCTTGCCCTCATTTTGTTTTTCTGCCATGCCGGCACTTCGGCACCTTCCAAGGTAGGCATTGTGGTGTTTTTCAGCACTCTGGCCAAAAAATGTTGCTTACCCCTGGTGTATCCTCTGTTGCCAGGTTGCCTCCCCCACTCAGTAAGGGACCCACACTTTCACTGATATTCCTTTTGCTGCTGACATACTTGTAGAAACCCTTCTTGTTACCCTTCACATCCCTTGCTAGCTGCAACTCCAATTTCACTTTGGCCTTCCTGACTTCATCCCTGAATGCCTGAGCAATATTTTTATACTCCTCCCTAGTTGTTTGTCCAAGTTTCCACTTCTTATAAGCTTCCTTTTTCTCTTCTTCTCCCCTGTCTGTCCTTCCTGAACAGTTTGTAGCCATTCATGACAGTGCTTATTTCATGTGTTAAGCCAAAAACAGTTTGACTTAAAAAAAAAAAAAAATTCTGATTGCAATGTGAGAGATAAATGCAATAACTTGGGTTGACTTTTTGTGCTCTTGAAGATGAGGTTAAATTCAGAGTGGGAACATTGAAACCCCAGCTTTACTTTTAACCCTAACATTTTTGAAAGACCATTGTAAAACAGTCCAATGGTAGGAAGTGTCCCTGAAAAAGACTTAATTGTAGTGTGATCATATTTCCCTAGTGTCAAAATGTGACAACCTGAAAAGTAATGGTGGGTGGGTTACTTAAGGTCCTCTGGCTTCTCTCAGCTTCTCATCTCCAGTTTCAGTTGAGCATGCCAGAAAGCAAGGAGTTGGTGGGACAGAAGCATATTGCTGCAGGATGATGGAGGACTGGCTCCCCACTACTGTATCCCTTGGCTAAAGAGCAGAGGTTTCTGAAAATGGGACAACAGCGTTCATTTAAAGAAACCAGTGGGATGCCCAAGACAGGTGATTAAACGCTGTCCCAATAAAAACAGGATGTATGATCACTCTAGTTAAATTAAGGTGCAGGAAAGAACATGAAAGGGAAAGAGAAGGAAAGAAAACATGGACACTGAGGAAGAGAGCCAAGAAGGCTAACAGAGAAAAAACCAAACCACCAAGGTAGAAGCAGGGCATATTTTACTGGGCGTATGTCCATGTATGAGCCTGGTCAGAGCAGCTTAGGATGGCAGGGGCTCGGGGGTCAGCCTACCAGCCCAGGGCTGCTCCAGCCAGGTTCCACATGCTGTAGAGAGGCTGGCTGAGGCATGAGGGTGCTTCAGTGTGGGGACTGCCTGCTGGCTAGCCCTGCATTTCAATACCCTGTTCCACAGCCACCCAGGTCAGCATCTACATGTGCACTGCTGCTCACAAAAAAGCTTCACAGCAAGGCAATACTTGTATTTTACAAGTATTGCCTTGCTGTGGAGTGTATTAGTTTCATGTGCCCTAATAGGGGTGCATGTGTAGACTCCAAAACATTTCATTTACTATGGTTAATTAGTCAACTGCACAGTAAATGTCTTGTGTAGATGCACCAACTGAGACCAAATTTAGTTTCTCTCTTCTGCAGTAAGGCAGTGGCTGGAAAGATGATAGGTGCACCTTTCAGAAGTGCTTATTACTTGGCCTAACAACATTCCCAGTGAAGTCCACAATAAAGCATATGCCGATTTAAATGGGAGTTGAATTAGGTGAATTGTTTTAATCTGTATTATCCTTTTTCTTTATGCTTTGCACAGGCAGTTTATGTTCCTTTCCTTCCTTGTGTCCACTCTCCTGCTTGCATCCTACCTAGTCCCTGTCCTTCCCACAGTGCAGGCAACAGATTCATACAGCACTTTCCGCATGGTCCAGAGAAGGGAGATGGTGTCATGGGGCACAGGAGTACACTCCTAAGTATGCTATCTGGTAAGACAACCCCAGTCATTTGTTCTCTGCTAACTCCCTCACTCTAAGTGAAGATGTCACAATGATTTTCAAAAGATGGAATCAAAACTGTTATCTCCGTTTCATTTTAATGACTGGAACTTGTGATGGCTTGGTTTGACATAGGAAACTACAGAAAATAAGACTGCTTTGCTCTTCTAGTTTCAAATGGTAGGAAAGGTCAACAAGCTTTAACAAATAGCTCCCTATGATCTGTAATATAGAACTCTTGCAGTTTCTCAAAACACTGGTAAAACATTTGAATGAGGCATTCATTGCATAGACAAGCTTAGATACTGTCCTCAGGAGGACATTCCAATAGCTGCCTAAATGAGGCAATGCCCTTCACTGATGAGAATGAGGTGACATTTTGATTAACACAATGAACATGTTGCAGAGTGCAACAGTAAGTATTAAAATGGCATGTGCTAATTTAGAGTCTCAATGTTGTTAGACAGTACAGAGGGGAGTCACACTGTCTTTTGGAAGAATATTCTGTCAAGGGAAAACAAAGAGAAGTTACAGCTCTGTATACATCTGAAGGTTTACAATAAGCTGGATTACTGTGATTTGTAAAGCTAATATAAAAAGGTATTAGAATACCAAAATGTACTTAAAATGTGGTATTTCCCCCGCTTGCTGAAAAAATAGACTGAAATTTGGATCATCTTGTGTTATCCAGACTGTAAATGCTTACACATTAAAAAAATAAAGAAAGCTGGCATTACATCAAGGAGAATAAATACAAATATAATCATAGCACACATTTTCTTTGAGGATCTCAGAACTGTAATAAGCATTATGAGCATGATCTAAAGCTGAACAAAGTCAATGCACTTCTATCATGTAGTAAATGGATGCAATTGCAGTGCACAATGATCTGGGAAAGAGGAATCCTACTACAACTCCAACTGCTGCATGTAATCAATGCAGCTTACTGAAGACAAATTTCAGAGGGACTGAAATTTAGCTGCTATATACCTATCGTTCATTGTACATGCCACATGCCTGTTACTGGATGTAAATTGTTCTACTATAAAACTGCATCGACAGTTCCAATATACTTCCTTTCTTGTGCCAGCTCTTGGAAAGGATGTACTTGTTGTCATGTCTGGTTCTATGCTTTAGCCATGCTGTTATGCCTATGGCTAAGATTAGGCCCAAATTAATTATGCTTTTCAGTGCATCCAGAAATTCAATATTACTGAAAGGATAAGTCCAGAATTCACCCAAATGAAGGAGAACCTCTAAATAAGAACTGCCCTGTCATCCAAAAAGAGCTTTTGCAAGAAGAGATTTCTCTGGTCTTCCCTGCACTAAGAATATGAAGAAACTTTTGCTTCTACTGCACCTGGTGGTACATCAAACCAAGTTGGAGGGACATAGCCTAAGAAGTAGAGGCAGCTGAAGAACCCATACCTATTAATGGATCATTTGTCCCACTTATTATTGGGAATAGAGCCTGCAAAATCTTGTTCATGAGCTATATCAGCTCTAAAACTGAGCACAGAACAAATAGCTGTATTTTCAAATGTGTCCAATAATTTGAATACCTTAAATGTATACATATGGGGCTTAGAGAACCTGATTTTCATGCAACTTTAGCATCTACAACTCCAAATAAAATCAATGTATAATTTGAGCATCCCAAAATAGGCCAAAATGACTGGACTTCTTCACAAATTCAAATGTAGAACAAAGTTGACCAAGATGAGACTAAGAATCAGGTACAGAATCCATGTTTCAAAACCCAGTCTCCTACTCCAACCCTCACATAATTGAATCACGAATTTGTTTGCTTTCCTCTGGGAATTCTACAGTTTAAAAATATTATGAACTTTATACTTTAGTCTGAACTTTCTTGCAGGATTTAATGGCCACAGAATGAACAAGAACATTTAAGTCGTAGAAGGTTATTTCTGAAACATATAGAGGACTTTGTATAAGTATATATAACATGATCTTGGTCATCATGCTGGTATTTCTATAGTCACATTTATGTACTTCCAGAAATATTTTTGTACATGCACTGTGTTACAGTTGTACCCAAAATTCATATCCCATTCTGTTACACCCTATCTGCCCTATTCACCACCATACCAGCTCTGTTAACTCTGGTCTAACAAAAAATAACATGGATGAATTAAATGCATAGTGATGTTGTCCTCATGCACATGATTTCATGCCATGTGCATTTCTAAGCTATTTCCAGTGGTTACTCCAAATTTGCACCCATAGCTTCCCAAGTGTGGGTTTCTTAAAACTCATTTATCCTATTTTTTTATACTATTTACCTTGTTTATTCTTTTTACTAGTTTCCAGTATATAGAGCTGGGAATAGGCTAGCAAAATAAAATGAGCAGCCTAGTATTCAGTGTAGATAAAGCTTTTGGCTCTATCTATATGAGGAAGTTAGTATGCAGTAAATTAGAATGTGAATTTATAGCACAAAAGCTAATATGTACTAATTTCCTACATGGATGGAAGTATGTAATAAAAGTGTTGTTTGCCATCCTGTAGGAAGCTAGACTTTGAGTATGCTAAAAACGTCCCCACAAAAAGACAGTATGAGGTAGCTAGTTTGCTTTAAATGCATATCCTACGTGAAAAAAATGGATTAGTTCTAGCCCATTGTGTTAAGTGCATGAAGCACTTAACAAAATGTCCCCGGTGCAGCAATTGGGAATTTGACATCAAGCTTAACATACAATGTAGTTTAATATAATTATGATTTAGACCAACCATAAAAGTTTCTGATCAGGATTCTCACCCTTTTCACCCATTGACTCTTACCTCATTCCCTTTTCAATCAACACAGCACTTAATTCAGTGCCTAGTGAAGTCAACGGGAGCCTTTCTACTGATTTCAGTGTATTATAGATAGGCCTTTGCATGGTGTGTATCTGTGGGGCTTTTTGACAATTCACTTGGTTGAAGGAGATTGTTTTTAAAAGGTTTGCTCTGCTCTTTACATAGCACTGCTGGATGCTATATTAAATAAAAATTACGGACCACAAAATGTACATCTCCCTCTTTTTGAAAATTAAATATGAATGTAGTGGCAGAAAATTACAGCAAGTTAAATAAAGAGGCACTTGTAAAATGTTTTGCAATAAGGTATTCTTTACTAGCTATGTTAAAGATGTTTAAAAAGCAGTTTAGGTTTAGTAGTTTGAAGTGTCAGGGTATTTGCTTTAGTGTTATGTGGTTGGTTGGCAGAATCTTAAAAGCTTCAGCACTGCATTGAAAACAGATTTATTGCTAAAGCCAAAAAAACCTGCATCTAATTTTTAAGAAAAATGAGTTCAACAGTACGTTAGTTCATAGAGAATTAGGTGTGCCAGGGTAGTCAATAGTATTCATTCTGCTGTTAGAACTACAAATCATTCCTTTGGCAAATTTGCTATGAATGAAAACACAATATATATATTATGCAGATCTCACCACCATTACTTACTGAAGTAAAAAAAGAAGTGGAACTAGTTCTCTTTCATTTACAGTAATTTATTTATTTTTGCTCCTTTTGTTTGGGCCCATTTCTATTCCTACTAAAGTGAATGCCAAAACCTCCAATAACTAGACAAAAGGATTGGACCCTTTGTATGAAAGGTTTGAAGCTTTTGTTGCAAAGCACATCTAAATGTCTTTCAAGGCCATACTAAACAACTATGAGAAAACAGTTGGGGTTGTGAACCTTTTAATAAATATATGGGAGGAAAAACTGTTTTGAGCCTTTATACAATCAATAAATGTAACAAGCTCAAAGCCATTACTGGATTCTGACAAAGAGACAAATGCACCAAGTGACTCTTCCTAGGTGTGAAGACAGCATTCAGATACAGACAGCCCCTCGTGTGTCAGGAGGACCAATGGTGAAAGAAAAGCAAATGGAGCAACTGTTTGGACCCTCAAAACATTTCTCTGATGCGATATTCAGACACAAAACCAACCCAACATTCCATTTTCCACAGAGAAGTTGAGTTCTTCATCTTGCAATTTGCTCTTGCACTAACTTCTTTTAGCATGTTGTGTATAATAAGTGTATACTTGAGTATAATGGAGTAGTCTGGACACTGCTGCTTGTCACATGGAACATGTGACAAGCTATGGCACACCAACATGTTGTGACCTTTCCTTCCTTCTCTTGGCTTTTAATTTAACTAAGCTGCTGACTAAAGAAACTGACACAAACATTTAATCACATCATAAAGCTTTATTTTAGGTCACAAAAATACTTTTCTGAGCAATCTAAGCTGCAGTTGTCTAGAACATAACAGATTTCATACCCCCCAAAACACCCCAGCATGTCAGGCTTTTACAATTAAACAGTGAAAAATGAATTCTTTTTCCGAGCAGAAGGGCCATCCGTCACTTATACAGTATCTGCATTCAGATGATTAACAAGTGAGTTAGAAGCAATCATACAACATAAAATTCATCACTGGAAATCAGAATGCTCTGGGAATTGGAAACATTCAGTGTGCGCTAAACTGACAGTAACACAGAATCTAAAACAGCCGACTGGCTGCTTCATTTCATTTATAAAAGCAATTCAAAAGATTCATTAGGATAAACTTTTGCACAAAGGGCAAATAGTGTTTCTTGTCTCTCACATTCTCCCCTGGCTGGAGGTCAGCAGACTTCTGAAGTTATTCAGAATGTAGTACCTGAGGATGAGTTCCACATCTGTCCTCAGTGGACTTCAGAGCTCCCCCAAAACTCATCTAGAACCAAAAAGCCACCATATTATACTATGTCATAAAGAAACTTCAGTACTCCTCATTATCAAGAATCTTCAGGGAGATCCAGAGAAGCCAGACTAATTGCAAATCAGGGTAGGCTTGATTGGCTCTCATTCTGCAAACTATAATTTTTTTCCCTGAAAGTAAGGGGATGCTATCCTATCCCTATACTAGCATCCCCTATCATCATCTAGACATAAAGGAGTCTTAGCATCCCTTTGCTGGGCCAGAAAGACTCCCCGGTACAGGCTCTGTGGAAGAGTATTGTAAGGCTACCCTTTGGAGGACCCTTTTGTGCCGCAGTATAGGAAACTGGTGAGCAGGAAGAGCTGGTGATCTAGCCTAGGGACAGAAATTACACATAAATTGGTATAAGTGATCAGAAGCTTGTTGGATGCAATATAAGACTTAACTGATTTAAATTGGTTTATTGAACTTCTGCCCCAGATCCCCTCCAGATTCAAGTTAACTTGCAGTCCCCCAGCATCCCTGGATGCTTTGCACCTCCCCTGCAAACTCCCCCTCGCAGGGTGGGCAGGCAAGCTTTGATCCAAGCTGTCTGCTCCAGCCAAACGGACGCATGCTTTAGCTCCTCCTCCCCACTTCTGGCCTGAGCCACTGCAGGCATGTGGCTGCACTTCCAAAATCAAAAGTGAATGTCTGTTCACTTGTTTATTGGTTGCAATCTATGCAGTTTAGACTAACCTGCAAAAACTGAATCAATTCAGCCTCAGGCTTTTTGACTGTCTGTACTTCCCCCAGTGTCACAATATACAACAGGGCAGAGATCCCAGGCTGTATTTCCCCTATATCAGCCTGGGGAGGCTATAAACTTAGGGCATGGACACACTAGTAGGTAAAGAAGGCCCTCCAAGGCTGGCTGAGTCACACTGGGGGAGATCTCAAGCCCAGAAGACCAGACTAAGGAAGGCTCAAAGACAGTTTACAGCTACTTTAGGTGCCCCAGCCCTCCCACACCTGTGGCACAGGTTCTGCATGGCAACTTTAAAGACACAGTAAAGAATCTCATCCAGAATTGAGACACAGGACACTTAAAGCACTGCTTTAGTTTCTGGCTGCCTATGATTCCAAAGGACTGAGGACTGATTAATTAGAGATGCGCTGGCCAAGCCTCTGAACTATGTATGAACCTGTCTCTGTATGGCTGCAGAAGAACTTCATGGTATATTTGCAGTCTTCCTGCTTTCAAGCTCACAACTGAGTGCAAGCCATGTGGATTATTAAAAAACAGCATGGACAAAGTCAAGGTGACCCTTAGATTCCAAAGATGACTCAGACATTCAAAATGATTTTAAGCCTACTGCAGAATATGCATGAGGAAAGTCCTTACTAGTGGCTAACACATTATGAAGCAGCTTTAATGATCACCTAGGTTCTGAGGCTCAAGTTTAGTATGGCTATTAGAGAACAGACAACAGCTAACTCAGGAGTCAAGATAAAGGGGACAGGTTCTGGAAAATATTTCTGAGAACACTACAACTCTTAGTAACTAGATAGGCTAGTGGGTTAAATAGGCTATATGTTCATCCCCTGGGGTCCTCCAGCATCTTCTAAGGAGCCCCTCATCATCATTCCCATCTCCTTCAGGGACTGTTCTGTTGTGGGGCTTTCCCACCCTCCTACCTGCTCCCCCCCCCTGCCCCCAACATCATACTTCTTGTATTTCTCCCGATGTATATAACAATCAAAAAGCCTGCTGATGGGAGGATTGAGAAGAGGGGATTACAAGGAGTGTTTAGTGGGACTTCATACATGAGGGGAGGGGGCAAATAAGGAAGATGTGGGAGAGCATGGATGCTCCTTAAATGCCAACGTTAATGTCTCCAAGGGCCAAAAGGATATGTATAAGGGAGGGAGAGCAGAAGACCTCAGAAAGTTTCACTACATTCAGGAATTAATCTGATTGACCCCTTTTGACAGAGAACTGGCCCCATTTATTGATAGCCACTTATGTAAACCAAACACCTTTATCTTCATAGACATTAGGGCTGGAAGGGACCTCACAAGATCATCGAATCCACCCCACTTCCCAAGGAGCAGGAAGTCAACTAAGGTCAAAGGATCCCAGAAAAATAAGCATCCAACTGTTTCTTAAAAGTGTCCGGAGTAGGTGCTTGCACCACCTCTGGGGGGAGTCTATTCCAGGCATTGGGGGCTTGGACAGTAAATAAGTTTTTCCTTATGTCCAGCCTAAAATGGTCTTGGAGGAGTTTGTGACCATTGGACCTTGTCATCCCTTGGGGTGCTCTGGTGAAAAGGCATTCCCCCAGATCCTGATGCACACCCCTTATGTACTTAAAGGCTGCCACCAAGTCACCCCTGAGCCTGCGCTTCTCCAGGCTAAAGAGTCCCATGGCACTTGGCCTCTCTTCATAACACCTGTTCTCTTGACCTCTGATAAGGCGTGTGGCTCTCCTCTGGACTCTTTCAAGCTTCTCCACGTCCTTTCTGAATTGTGGATCCCAAAACTGGATGCAGTATTGCATGTGTGGCCTCACTAAGGCCGAGTACAGTGGGAGGATGACATTCTGGGTCTTGCTTGAGAAGCATAGGTAGATGCAAGCCACAGTTTTGTTCACTTTGCCAGCTACGGTATCGCATTGGTGGCTCATGTTCATCTTGTGGTCAATCGGATTTTCATATAGGAGTTGAAAAATATAAGATCTAACTTTCATAAACATGGCTTTCTGATGATTCTTCACATAAATTTCCCGCCCCACTTTTAAAAAAACAAGTAGCTCAGAGGCTGCTGTGCCCCTTATGAGACTAAGTCTATGAAACCACCACAGTTGAAGGTGGGTCTTTCTCCTTAGGCATTACAAAAGAAGTAGTAGATCTCGTCCTTGCCACCCATGTCCCAAGACTGCTTAGAAGGAGATGAGCAGGCAACACTGAAAATAGAACATGCCCTTACTTCCATTAAAAAGGATGGGCAGTGAAACTGTCCCTCAGTAGAAAAGGAATTCAAAACATCTGGTCACTCCATCTTTAACAACTGTGATATGTTCCCTTCCAAAGAGTGCACCATACACTTTAAAGAATACAGGAGGTCCTTGGATTAAGTCTGAATTAAATGGTATCAATTAAATAGTTTCTTTTTACAACATTGATGGAATAAGCCTCTCATTTTACAGCGTTTTTCAATGTAACCTGAACTCTGGAGTTATAACTAGTATTTCCATAATACTGCAGGTGATTATACTGTAACATGGTCAATGTTTACATGTTTCTTTTATTTGTTAGGTCTTACTGCAACTGTTGCTTTCACTGATTAAATGAAAATGGTACCCAATTTGTTCAAACTGAAAATCAGAAGAGCTAAAACACGCTCTAATAACATGAATAAATTGTGAAATGTATTTGAAAATAAAGGTAATTACTGTGGGGATATCTGAACCATTCTCTGGTGGCCTCCATCTGCCTGAAAAGGATATAATTTGTGACAGTGGCTATACAGTTGCAAAATATGACTTACTTTAAAAAGCCTCCACCCTGATTTAATATCAGCTGATCAATCACACCCACTCTTTAAATATTTATCATATTGCTTAAATATTTAACATGAAGTTTTTCTTCCAATTGCTAAATCAGTATTATGCAGACTCGAAATCTGTTTACAGTCTCTTACAATAAGCTTGCTACCTGTCACTTTCATATGATGTCATTTTCAAGCCTCTGGCTGGTGACAGCTTTCTTGCTGTGAAATGACAAGTGTAATTAAAATGTTAGTTTCAAATACAGTTTGCATTTTATTCATGGTGGGAAACACTTCTTCCTTTATGAATTTTCAGACTGCTGGGCTGCGTAAAAATACTGTGGATGGAGCTTTCCTATAAATCTGGTTTAGTCTTTCAGAATGAAATGTGCAGCCCTTGCTGGAAGCACCATAACATAATTAAACTTATATTTCTGCAGGTGTACAAAGCAAGGGAGAGGCACAAATACACTAATGGCAAAACCGGGACAAGCACTCACTTTCCTGCTCCCTAACGTGGTGAACATACACTGCAAATAGCAAAAAATACCAACAGAAATCCTTAAAACAACATGTACTGAAAAACCAGAATAAGTATGTAGAAGAAGGCTACAACTAAGAAACAGCATGTTAGTTAAGAGAGGGAAACAAATGCTATGATTTTATTGCCACCTGTTGTCAGTTTGCAATACATTATGTATTTTTACAAGCACTCATGGAGCCAGTTCAGCTAGAGATGGGCCAAATCAAAACCCTGGATACAAATAACCAAATAATCTCATACCCATGAGATAGCCATACCCAAACATTATGGTTACTGCCATAATGTCATGAACCAAACCCACAGTTCTAAATACTCCTATACTGTAGGGAAGTTTCAGCTCTGTATGACATCTGCAGATCAGACACTTCTTGTCGTCAGACTTTTACGGGACTGGGTACTTCAGAGCTACTCTAGGAAGGGTATAACCAAGGGGTATACTGCAAAAGAATATTGGAGAGGAGGAAGACAAGTTATAAGCCCAAAAGTGATTCCTACATGCCTGTCATTTCAGCATCTCTGCTTTTAGGTACAGGAAGAAAGTATAAAAAAATCTGCTGTTTAGCCAAAGCCCAACACTGAAGATGATCAGATGAAAAGTGGCACTCCATCAGAACATACCTATTAATACTGATAAACAACTGTTCAAGAGACACACTTATCAGAGTCTTGTATTAATTCTGATAAACACAAAAATGCAGATTCTAGTTCTAGGCCAAATGCCAGGTCCTCCATTCATTTCCAGATCATTAACTGCAAGAGCGCAGTTACAGTAGTTCTGCAAGAAAAGTGGAGTCAACAACAAAAATGGTTACATCCTTTTTTTCAAACCCAGAGGCACATTAACCTCTAGTAGACAGGATTTTGCATGTTTCCCAAATCAAAGTGAAAAAGAAGAGATATCAATTGCAAATGTCTCCCAGCTGGAGCTTAAAATATCAAAACTCAAGGTCACATTGCATCAAAATATTCCACATTAACCAGGGGTTCTACACATACTGATTTGTTCCAACAACAACTAAGTGTACGTAGAAATGTTACATCACACACATTCAGCATGACTGTTCCTTCCTGTTTTATATCGCAAAGGCAAAGCTGAAGAACAGCATTAGAACAAATCAATATTATGGAACCATAATAGTGATTTTTGTTGTTAAAATTTATAAACAATTTTCATTAAAAACCTTATATTTACCACCCCACATCTTTTTTTGTGACATACGACTTCTTATCTACTGACTCTACTCAGCAAACGTTTTTTTTAAAAATCATTTTTCATCGAGTTGTTTCATTGAGTTATTTAACTATTTTTTATTTTGAGCAACTGAAGTCTTAGGCTAAGTACAGACATTCAAAAGGACTGTGGCACAAAGTGCTCTATCACACTTTACTTAAAGTGCTATAACTTCTAGCTCATCCCAACTGAACAGCCGTGTACTGTTTGTGGGGTGAGGCCTCGGTGCCTGCCTGCACTGACCAAGACCAGCAGGCAGGGGGTGCTCCCACATGCCTCCTAGGAGGCTGTTGGAGTGACCACCCCAGTCCTGCCCCGCACCAGCTGGGGACTGTCAGCAGCAGCTGTGGGGAGAAGAGGTAACGGACCTCCCTGCCATGTGAACCCAGCCCAGCCCCCACCCAGCAAGCTGTTGGGGGTGGAACTTGTGGAAGGGAGACTCCATTTCCCCAGCTGCAGCTAGCAGTGGCAGCACAAGTTCCTTGTGTCACTTGTTGCTGCACCAGGAACTCTGGCGGGGAATGGTGAAAAAGGAGGCTCTTGCCGGGTACCTCCACCAGGTTTCTGGCTTGGGCCTTGCTGGGGGCTAGGCCAGGCCCCACATGGCACAGGGGCTCCTTTTCTATCCCTATCCCCGCCATTGTTCCTGACGCAGCAAAAAGTGGAGCAAAGAACTTGTGCTGCAGCTGGGGGAAAGGAGTTCCCTTGCCAGGCTCGTCCCTCCCAGCTTTCCAGCTCAGGTCTTACTGGGGGCTGGGCTAGGCAGGGGGTTCCTTTTCCTTAGCTTCAGCCAGCAATGGCAGTGCAAGTCCCCTGCACCATTTTTTGCAGTGTCGGGAACTCTGGCAGGGGGTGGAAAAAAGAGGGAGTTCCCCAGCTTAGCAGCTGACATCTCAGGGGGCTAGCCCAGGCGCCTCTGCAGCAGGGTGTGCGTGTGTGTAGGGGGAGTGGGGGGGGTTTCTTTTCAGCCTCCCTGCCAGACTTTCTGGTGCAGAAAAAGTGGCATAGGGAACTTGTGCTGCCATTGCTAGCTGCACCTGGCTGGGCTGCAGTACACTGTGGGCCCACGGTGGCTTCAGGGACAGAAACCCCTCTTTCTACCCCCTCCAGCCAGGATGTGGGTCATAGCTGACTGGGATGAGAGGCTGTCATTGACTCAGGTCAGTGATAGCTGAAGCGGGGAGGGGGGGCAACACAGCATGGACAAAGTAAACGAGCTCTGCCTGAAGCAAGCATGCTGTCCCATAAAGGGCCCCAGGATGCTGGAAACCGTAACCCAGCATAACAGAGAATGGTGGCACAGACGTTCAAAAAAGTGCTCTAATTTACAGCACTTTAGTCTGATAGCACATCCATTGAGAGTTAATTTAGAGCATAATCTGCCATTTTTAAACCACTTTAAGTGCCATGAATGTCTGTTCTGTTATGGCTTTAAAGTACTTTGTGTGCTCTTAACATGCATTAAGTGTAAGATCTGTACCTAGCCTTAATGTTTCCCATTTTTTACAGATTGAATTACGGGTGGGCAAAAAAAAAAAAAAAAAAAGAAGAAGAAGAACAAATGTGCTCTGATAAATGATATGAGACTTTATTCGTTACAGTTATTCCTCCCTATGGAAATCTACTTCCTGTGATGTTGCCTGCATGTACTGCTGGATACTGAGGAAAATGGAAAGCCTCATGGAGAACTGTCACCCCTGAGTGACAGGACACAGCAGTGGCTTGAAACTGCTTTTGCAGCGTCCTGATCATAGACTTAGAGTATAAATCCAACATCCTGGGGGCTTTATCTAAGTTTTGGCTGTCTATTAGTTGTCTGGAGTCTCCATGGTACTGTGCTTAGGGACAGAAGTTACATCTAAACTGGTTTAAGTAATCAGAAACTGGTTTAAACCTGTAACAGAACAGAAGGCCAATGCACATAAACTAGTTTCAAAATGGCTGAAATTGGTTTAAGATAAACCTGGTTGAATGTAGTATCAGACTTAACTGATCTAAATCAAACTGGTTTATGAAACTTCTGTCCCAGACCCTTTCCTGGTTCAAGTTAAATCAGCCCCCCAGAATGCGTTGCAGCACTGGACTGGGCTGTGCAGTCTGCTCCAGAGAGCAGGGCTGGCCCTGCCTCTCTTCTCCCTAGCTGGAACAGTGTGGGCTAGCTGACAAGGGAATGTGTGTGTGTGTTTGGGCGGGGGGGAGGAAAAGCCCAGTTTACAGGGTGGGGGGAGGGACTGTCCCATGCTAGGGAAACCCCAGCTGGGGTCTGAGGCCAGGGAGGGAAGCTAAACACCCTTTTCCGTCCGCTCAAACTACAAATCCCAGAGGCACCTGGAAGCAGGAAGAGGAAGAGTCCTGCTACTGTAATTCTGGACTGCAAATCCCAGAGACCTTGGGAGCAGCAGGACGAGGAAATGAACACAGCCAGACAGCCTGCTCTAGTGCCCCCTGGCTTCTGGCCAGAGACACTGCAGGCAAGTGGCTGCATTTCCTGAATCAAAGGTAAATGTCTGTCACTTCAGTTTCAATTTAATCTCTGCAGCTAGACTAACTTGCAAAGACTGAACTGATTCAGCCTCGGGCTTTTTGACTGTCTGTACTTAGCCTGTGTGTAATAGCCTTGTTCTCACACACCCTTCTCGCACCAGAGCTTCTGAGGGGATCCTCAGAAGAAGACTTCATGGTAGGACTTCCAAAATATCTGCACTATGAACTCTTCTCTTGGATGAAACTGGGTCTTTTGGGGCTTCTTTAAACCAGCTCTCCAACCTTTCACCTTGAGCACAGAGGCCAGAGCAGAGGTGAGGTTCTTACCCCAGGCTTCTGAACTTCCTCTCAACTATAGCTAGAGTAGAGACATGAGCCTCATATCATCAGTTTTCTCAGAATTCAGTGGATGGACTATTTATCCCTACTGCAGAAAAGACACCTTGTGGCAGAACCTCTATTTACCTGCCAAGAAAGGGTTGGGAGATGACAAAAGAATACTCTGACCCTACCACAGGAGACTTGGAAAAAAAAGAAAACTACATGTATAAAATAAACTAATTGAATCTGTGCATAATTCAGCAAAATTAAAAAGGCAAGCTTCACTGCCATTTTTATGGAGTTACTTCTGAAAGTAGTACTGCACTTTAAACAATAATGTAAAGAGTGTCTAGACAGTAAAGAGTAATAAAATCAATTGTGGGAGTATAGATCGCTGTATCATACACTATCCAAGGTCTGTAATTGCAACTTAGCATTCAGTCGACATTTAAGGCTAACAAGATAAAAGAGCAAAATAATTAAGTTATTGTCTAACATCACTGCCAGTAATAAATAACACATGTCCTCCATTTCAGAGGGGGAATGAAAAGGGCAAACAATTGGGATACATTTAGCCCATGTATAACAGGTGAAATTTTGTGGACTGGAAACCAGCAAAAATTTGGTCTAGCAAGCACAAACAGAGGAAACGGGCCGGATTTAAGTTTAGTGCAAGCAGACTTTAGAAGCCAACAGAATTGCACAATGCCTTCATTGGCTCACTGTGTTTGTAGTTTTAAGAACAGCTACAGACCATAAAAGAGAATTTCAGCAAAAACTCCAGTACATTTTGGGTCCATGTGTTTGAAGCATATTACCACAGCAGTATTATTTGAGTGTGTAAATGAAAAATCCTCAATATCCTATTTCAAACTTGGGCCAAATTCAGTCATCCTTTACCAAGTAAAGTTTCCCATAATGAAAGTGACATTTTTGTTCAAATAAGGACAAATGGGCTACAGTAATGTGGCCCTTTGAACTGAACACAGGAGGTGAACTTTCGGACACGCAGTAGCATTAATATTTTGATACAGGTTATGCAGACAGAGCACTGGCTTTGCTCATAGTCCCAAAGAGATGGACTTTTCTTCTCTTTCCCTGTTTATTTTTTAGGGAAGAATATAGAAAGGCCTGGTGATGTGCAGCAAGTTCACAGTAAGTCTTCAGATTGCGAAGGAAGGAGACTCTGAGATACTGTTTATTTACTATTTCAGTGGAAGAGCGATTTTGAACATCTCATAAAATCAGACTTGGCTGAAGAGCTCTTCAGCCTCAGTTAAAAAGAACAAGTTCAACCACTCCCAAAGAAACTACAAAACTTATATTTTTAAAACTTGCACAGGTTAAATAGAGAGTCTGATGCACACAAAATCACTTCCCTCTGCAACAAAGAAACAAAGGAAGTCTCATGATGTACGAAACCTGACGGCCATATCCACAGGGTTCAAAGTGTCATTGTATGGATTAGAGCTCGTATTTATTTGTAATGCTCCAAGACGCAGGCACCTTTCAAAATTAATAAGAAGCATTATGAACAACTCCAGCTTTTCTAGATTTAATCACCATTAAACCATTTATGATGGTTCCTCCACTAGATACTTAATATTCTTTGATATTCTTATGTATAATTACTACTTATAATCAGTGCATAGCTATTAAGTGATGTACTGCTAAATCTCTAGGTTTCAAATGGATAAATATTAGCCTAATGTGCTCAATCAATGCATAGAAATAGCTTTAAGCACTTTTCCTGCAAGGGAAAATATTTACCATATATCACAGTTAGATTAGCCTGAGGCACTAAGCAGCTGATAGAGGAGGGTTGAAAGCCTGGAAATCACTTTAGAAGTCCTTGCATTTCTGTGAAGGACATCCTCAATAGACAGTAAGAAAAAAAGAATCGAGTAGTGTTACCTTGAGCATCCTATAAAACACAGTACTTAGGATCAGAACCGTATCAGAATATTTGCTGTTTGAGACACAAAATGTTCCTTTCTATCGGGAAAAAGCAATAAAGGATATAAAGAGCTTCTCATCTGTTTAGTTTACTGAATTCTTCATTCTAAATGACAGTTAATAGCTCTGGAATAGGCTGTTAATAAATAAAAGCCCTCTCCTGTAGATTACATGGTAGCCAGGGTCCTGCCTGACAGGATGTGCGATGAATAAATTACACCTAACCATACAACACTGAAATAAAATAGCATTTAATAATCATCAAGCCCACATCCCAATTCAGAAGCTTCCAAGCTTCTGCATGTTTCTCTCTTTAGGATTTAAGACGTGTAGAATGACTTCTATACAACTTAGACAAACTATAGGGGCACATTCAGACCAGACTATTTGATTTTCATCCCCATCAGATAGAGAAAAAATAGCTGTACCTTCTGGTCAAGTATTGTGAATCCTATAGTCTTATCTTAAATACTGTAGTGGTTATTTTGCCTTCTGAGAAAAGTAAGTTGGTTTCCTGGTTCTCTCATAGCTAGTATGTAAGATCAGCGAAAAAAAACACATTAAGTTGAGATAAATAAGAAAGAGAGCACAACAACAAAAACTTCCTTGAGCCACTGTTCTATAAATAACATTATTCACAATAAATATGATTTTAACAGCTTTTTGGTTCATCAACTAATCCCAATTTCTTCAATGTATTCACTGCAAATTTGGTTTTTTATTTGCTAAATGATTTGGATGTACAACTTTCCAGACTGTCGGTTGCTTCCAACTGTTTGATTTGACTACTCACTCTTCATGTGGTACAGCTGATAATCTACATTACATTGTATTGTTTCTGCTTGTTTTGAACATGAGCAAATGACTAATCCACTTCTGGTATGTATTTTCAGATGAATAAACACATGTAATAAAACGTGTGAAACTTTGTAAAGGTTTCTCATGGACATATGGAAGTTGTTCAGATACCTGTGAACAACCAATATGAGTTTATGAATCATACTGAAATCATCATCCTGAAATAATCTTACCGTTAAAATGTTTTTGGAAGTCTTGAACTTTTTTTTCCTGCTGCTTCTTTTTTGACAGTTAAAATGCCCCATGGCTTTTAAAAATTTTGCTTACAAGCTGTTTCTACTTTCCCAAGTTTAATTTTCTGTACTTCGAATCATTTGACTTCACTCAGTATTTTTTGTTTATACACTGCCACATATTTTAAAAACATCAAGATATAAGAATATGAATCAGTAGAACACAAAATGCCAAAACACATTGAATCTCCCATTTAAACTTTGATGGTTAAAATGCAAGCAAGTCAACTTTATAAATTACTCATCCTTCATTTATTTGAAGGGGAGCCATGTTTTTTAATAGAATGTGATGTAATCCTTTGCATAAAGCAAACCTTTTTTGTGGTGCCTGATGCAACTCCCATTGAAACTGACAGAAGCTTTTCAATGGAAAATGGATTGCAGTGAATAGCATTAAAGAAACAGAGCAATTATTTGAAAATGGAGTTTTCTTGCAGCTCAATAGGATTACATCAAACAAACCCAACTGGCTTGCCTGAGAAAAAAAAAAGATTTTTTTCACACTGTTTCTAAGGCTAAGCATGGGATTTTAAGGGGCAGAAGTCTATTTCACTTCTGTTTAAACCCTCATTTCATAACTGATTTTTGTATGCATTATTTGTCATATCATCCTTGAACCATTGTTGCCTTTATCAGTCCACACTATTAATACCTTATCTTTAAAATTTCTTCCAATGCTTTCTCAGTGACTTCAGCTCCAGTTTCAGAGTTATGAAGACAAAAAATAACTAACACGTTTTATAAAATGGGGCTTCAGGTGGACAGTGACTATGGGAAACTTCCTCCCTTTTTATGCTACCAAATCTTAGCATGTGGTAGAAGGAGAATCTCAAGCTTCAGACTTCTGTCCCATGACCCAACCCTCCTATAAGAAATGGGGGTGCCTTGGAGAATTCAGAAAACAAGACGCTTGTGTTTTATAGCTTAGCCGCTGCCAAAGTCTATCTACTTGAGATCACAGAGCCATTTCAGGCCAATATCTCAAATGTGCGTGGCAAAATCTCATAATAAATTCTCCTAAAAGCACTCCCTCAGTTTGAATTTTTCTTACTGGTGGCCTGAACACCACTTCCTCATCCCATCTCTACTTTCACTGTTCGGACTCTGTGAAAAAAGCAGGTACTAACCATGATCCACCCAATCTGTTCTATCATTGCAAAGAGGCAGCTCCTCTTGTTCAGTGGTGAAACACACTGGCTGACCAGCATGGAAGGAAAATGCAATGTCACTGGTCATACTGTTATCTGTTTTCTAGATGGGCACAAGTGTTCACTCTCCAAATGTTAATCTGGCAACTTTCTCTAATATTAGATTTACTTGAGAAAATATAACTGAGTTTCCTTTTATTGTGCACCCCCTGTGTGCTAAGGGTACATATTTAGATTGACTTAACCAGGGCTAGGTCAGCCTAACTGCCTGCTCGCGCAAGCAATTGCAGGGTTTATTTTGGCCAAAAACTGGTGTGCCTGAACTAAGCTAGTGCACTAACTTAGATTGAGAAAGTGTTAACCCAATCTCGTGAAAGCCTGCACGTGTTCACAGCAAAGCCCAGGGGCCAGAAAAGCCCAACCTCACACCCCAGTGCTGGGGGCATGCTATTCCCACTCACCCTTCCAACCTTGATTGGCCTATTTTTAGCCCCCTGACATCTCCTCCCCTGAATGGGTGATTCCACTCCCCCAACCTACCGCACCCTGAGCTACTTTCCTTGCGCTGCCCACACAGCTTCTGGCACTGGTAAATGGTTGCACAAGCCACTCCCAACACCAGTGAACAACTGCACACGCCACTCCTGGTGTAGGTTTAAGCAGCTTAAAGCAAGCCACTTAAACCTAAATCAGGTGTAGCAAATGCATGTTTTCTCCCTAAATAACCATGACTTAATGTTTGTACCTTTATCTTTAGTATAAGAGAACCCAAATTGACCAAAATGTTTTTTCCATAGTCACCTCCCATTCCAGGTTTGCTGGAGGATTATTTCTTCATACATTTTTGATCTCGGCTTCAAAACAGCAGGTCACCGCAGTTTCTCTGGATTTATACTTAAACCCAGTCATGTAGAATCATTGTCAATAATGATTATTGCTTTCAATATTTAAAAAATGTGGTTCACAGACACTACATTTCAGTAAGTCTCTATTGTGCTAAGATACACACAGAATGTGTGATATTAACTTTACAAAGTATAACATGGTCAAAAGTTGCATCATTATACTCTGTAATTATATGGTACCTTGTATTTGTATGACCGCACACACTGTGCTAATTACATATATATGTAATACAATTAATTAAAATTACTTTAGAATGAAGGTAACTTGCACAATTAAATTTTCATTTAAAACCAGAAGTGGAGAGACACCTCCAAAAGACATAGGAACCAGAAGTTGAAAATATGAGTAGGCTTTTTCTTTTTTAAAATACCACATTTAATTGTCCTGTAGCTCCTTTACTAAGTGGTGTCTCTAGTGGGTTATGGAATAGAGAAAATCCCACACAATTTACTGATTCATTTTGATGCACTGGCTGGGGGAGTAGTTAGCTGATTGCACGATTTCACAACGATTACACACTAAATTTATACAACACAATTTTATTTTAAAACTCTTTGCTATGTATATAACACTGCTTAGCTTTAAGAAACACCACAAACATTAAAAACACAATAATTACATATATCAGAAACAATGCTCCGAATGTACTTCCTTCCCAAACAATGCTATAAGAATTAGTGTTACAAAAACAACTACAATTACAACTAAAAGTTAAATTTGAATCAATACTATTATTTTTCATAATATACTTACAATCCTAGAATTCCGAGACGCCAAATACCAAAATATGGTTTCATTCCTCAGTAGTACGATTTAATGGGTTGGCCTCAGTAGTACGGTTCAATGAGCTGGCCTCAGCAATACGATTCAATGAGCTGGGCTCACCAGTGATAGGACTACGTCCCCTTCCTTCAGTCCCTTTCTGGCGCTCCGCGGCTTCAGCGTGAACTAAGAGATTCGTGTTCACGGAGAGGCTGGATTAGGTGATCAATCTAATCCGACCTTATACTTGCGATTCTTCCTTCGTTGTTCTGCAAGTGAAGTCACCTCCAAATTGGGACAGTAAGTTACAGGTTTTTATTGAGTGAGCTGCCGTCATTGGGCTCCTCCTACTCAATTTATCATACCTCCCAAATTTGGGCTCGGATCTTACTCAACAGAAATTACCTTTGTTGAGCATTTTAAATTATTCTTGGGGAGACTTCCATATCACTGTAAATACTTTTTTTTCTTAGCAATTTGGTTAAAAGGCCTTAGGCTTTGATGTCTCGGAATTTAGGATATTTACTTTCTTTGTAAAAAATTTCTAAAGATACAATTTAAATTAAGACTTTAAGTGAAGTCAGGACATTTCGCACGTAGCTCCAAAACAATGAGCTAGATAAAGAGATAAATCCTATCTTCTTCCTGAAACTGGCTAATGGGCAACCTTTACAAACATTCAAACTATTTCATTCAATATGTCAAGTGGATGTACCAGCTAGTGATTACTAAAACCAGAAAACAAAATCCATATGCCTGTTTAAAATTAAAACATGGTACATTATACCTAAGAAAGAAA
>NW_005842011.1:573151-630291 GCF_000455745.1 Alligator sinensis | reverse complement strand
GGGGGAGGGGAGGAGGGAGGGGGTTGGCAAATATAGCTTAAATGTACTTTATAAGAACAAAAGTCTAGAATTTAAAAAATTTCAAAGATTATTGAACTCTTACTGTTCCCAGTGGGAGCTCCTGGGCACGGAGCACTTTTGAAAATCCGTCTACTTATTTGGATGCCTGGGTGGAAGCTGTTGGCTATGAAGCTATTTTTAAAATAGTCCAAGACTTTTATTGATGTATTGTAAACCACTGTGATACAATTCTTTGAATAGTGTCATACATTTTTACAGTACTATAAAGAATTCAGCAAAGATAAAATGTGCATCTGTGAATGTGGTTAATATAACCAATTAACGGTATGCATGTAAATGTGCTATCTGTCTGTTATTGCATTGTAAAATAAATAATATCTCCATGCTCAGTGTACTTCATACAAAAACATCTAATTGGCTGATTCTCTAATACATTGTAGGGAAAAAAACATACAAAATCAAGGGTTGTATTGCACACATAAACCTTATACTGTTTTAATTGTAATGGTTCCTCTGCCTATTACATTGCACAAATCCAGTTTATGCATTCAAATAGTCTAATTTTACCAGGTGTCTATTAAATTGAATCTGGGATTTCAACAAGCACATCAAGAGCATTTAAACAACTTTTAGAATGTAATCCTACTCTGAAAGTGGCTACATAAAACCTTTCAGGGGTGTTGGTTGTAGCTGTGTTAGTCTAAGGACATATGCAGACAAGGTTCTTTGGGTAAATCCTATATCTTTTATTAGACCAACTAAAATAGTTGGGAAAATTCTTCTCTGCAAGCTTTCAGGTACAAACACTGTTCTTCAGGCAGAGGAGTGTCTGCAGTTGTTTTGTTCTCTTCCTGGATGGGATAGAAGCCAGAAACCAGTATGCAAAAATGCCAGTCAGTAAAAATGCAAATGTGTGGCAAACAATGGGTGAGAAATAGGTTGGGGGGAGGAAGAGAAATGGGGACCTGGTGATAAAATGTAACTGGTTGCAATGGGTTGCAATTGTTTGAGGATTTTCTGTATAGGTTCCAGGGAGGGACGGAATGTCATAATTAGTGGTGTGAGATTCATGGGGATTTTTTTTTGTACTGCAGCAATTCTTCATGTGGTATCTGCATGGCTCTTTCAAAAGCGTGATCTATCACTCCGGAGGAGTGTCCTTGTTGAGTGAAAGCCCTTTTGAGATTTGTGAGGTGACAATTGCGGATGTTCTTCTCAGTGCAAATTCAGTGGTATCAGAGGGCTTGGCTGTATATCACAGCTTTCTTGGTGTGTTTAGGGCGACTGCTGATTCTCTACAGATATGAATGCTGGTCCCTGTGACCATCACCTCACACATCTCAAAAGGGCTTTCACTCAGTGAGGACAGTCCTCCAGAAAGATGGACCATACTTTTGAAAGAGCCACCCGAATACCATGTGAAGAACTACTGCAGTATAAAAAGAAAATTACCATGAATTATACACCATTAGTTATGACATACCGTCCCTCCCTGGAACCTATATGGAAAATCCTCAAACAATTGCAACCCATACTGGAAGAAGACCCAATTCTTAAAGAGATATTTCCAGAACCACCCATCCTAGCCTTTAAACAAGCACCAAACCTCACCAATCTCATCACCAGAAGTAAACTTCCTATGGCCCAAAGCACACCAAATGAATCCAGACCATGGCCCAAAGCACACCGAATGGATCCAGACCATGCTGGGGTATGAAATGTAAAATCTGCCAAAATCTCTCCATCACTGTCACAATAACTACACCCCACAACAGAACCATCACAATTCCTGGATCTTACAACTGCACCTCCAAAAATGTACATATTTCATCCAGTGTACCAAATGACCTGGTGGAAAATACATACGAGAAACCAAACAACAGCTGCACACCAGAATGAATGCACAGTGGAAATCTATCAAAGACAAAAATACCCAATTACCGGTGGGGGCACATTTCTCACAAGAAAACCACTCTGTCTCCAATCTCTCAGTTCTAATCCTCAAAAGGAATTTACAAAATACCTTTTGCAGACAAACCTATTAACTTCACTTCATCAACTTACTGGATGCATACATCATGGACTAAATATAGACATTGGATTTATGGCATATTATAACCTGCCTAACACCTGATACCCCAGGTAACCTTTCTAAAATTTACCAGCTACATTTTATCACCAGCTCATCATTTCCCTCCCTTCTCCCCTTCCCTCTGCTACTTGTTTCACACCCATTGTCTGCTGCATTTTCACTGACTGGCATTCTTGCCTACTGGCCCCTGGCTTCTATCCCATCCAGGAAGAGCACAAAACAACTGCAGGTGCTCCTCTCCCTAAAGAAGGGTCATTGTACCTGAAAGTTTGCAAAGAAGAATGTTTCCAACTATTTTAGTTGGTCTAATAAAAGATATTGGATTTACCCATAGAACCTTGTCTACATAAAACCTTTACTTTCTTTCACAACCAACTTGCTTTATGGGTATTCAGAATCTTATTTCTTTCTATCTCTTATATAACATTTTTACTTCTTTTTACTTTTATTAGTAAAACATGAATTAGAGAGGGTATGAGTTGAATTGAATTCTTTTTCTTACCCTCATAAACAAAATTGCTTACTAAAATCAAATTACAGGCCCAGTCATCTATACCCATGCTGCAGAGGTGTCACCATAGATATAAATTAACAGATGTAACTAGAGACATAATTTTGTCCAGAGAACCTTTATTGGTGGTACTGGCAAATGAGAAGGAGAGAATCCAGCTTGACTTTCAGTTCCAGACTGAACTTACAGGGATGTCAGAAAACAAAAGATGAACTGGCACACTGAATATATTTAATACCATATCTTTTTTAATACAACATGCACGTTTTACCTTATAATCAGCCCTCCAAAATTGTAGTGTGTGTAGTAAGCAGAGAAGCTGATTTTCTGCCTGGTGTTGGAAGTGCCCTGGCTTGATTCTTGCTCTACAGTGCAGCAGCTGTAGTATTACTGTTTAGACAGCTGAAGGACTCAATTAACTTAATGGCTCCTTGTCCTGTTTATTGTACTGTTCTCTACTCTACAGGTGTTAATGATCAGCTCTCCTTTTTAATGGTCTTGATGTTTCACTAATCAAGCTAACCCATCTAAAGGCAATTTTGCTGTCTGAGAATTGATCCTGGTTTCTCTATTGCACAGCCTCTCTAGATCTTTAGCACAGACTCTAGCTCTTAACAAGATCACAGATCTACTCATGGGCACCAACCTTCAACAACAGCTAGGGATTCTATTTCTATTATGTAAGAAAGGGAGTAAAAGTGAATTTAAGATTAAGCTCTGTCCCTCCTAAGTCATAAAACATCTTTTTTCTTCATTATGCCTTTCAAAAATAAGGTGCGTATGATATTTGGGGCTGTGCTGTATGCAAAATTTTAGAGGGATGCTGCACAATCTCCATACTATTTGTAAGTGGTTTTTCATCACATAGGCTACAAATTCCTTCGTGTTTTAATACAAATAAATCGTAACATGAACTTTGGAATTAGGCGACCATATCAGTAATTCTGCACCTGGTGCAACACATGACCTGAATTTTGAAGGAATAAGATGTTTTGTGATTCTGTAAGCTTACCTCATTATGCAGTGGTGAGCTAATAGGCAAATTGTGTACAGACTATAGCTCTTTGGACAGATGGAGAACTGGCAAAGTCACAGAATGCATCTATTAAAATTCTTGCACTTTCAGTTTTAGCAGCAGCAAAGAGCAAATTGTTTTTCTAAGGACTTTGTCTAACGCAATGTCTAGAAAATAAGAATGCTTTAGAGAGGCCTGACTAAACTAAGAAACTGAGAAGCCCAAAATGTAAGCCTGCACTATCCTTTCCATGCCTGGATCCAAGGTTTATATCTTTATGAGCAAAATAAAAATGTCACAATGAAGGACATCTTGATGATCAGAAAAATACTACTGCAATGAACTCTGGGTATCCACAATTCAAGACCTATCTCCTTCCAGACTGAACAATTAGGACCATCTCTCTGTTCTATTTCTGTTCACAACTATACTAGTTTTACAACTACAGTCTAGAAAGTCCTGAGATTCTAGAGGAGGTCCTGAAGTCGTTACTTTTCTGTAGAACTGTACAAGATGTTCTTTTCTAAGGCGCTGAGCAAATGTTTCCAAGGAAACCTCAACAGAAAGTGAACTCATTTGATTCCATCTTTTTCACTAAAAATCAAGTTCAATAAAAGGTCCCCTAAGGTCTGACAACCTTTTGGTTGAAGTTTGGCCAATGCACAACTTTGCAAAGAAACCATTGAAAATCATTGGTTTCATATTTGAGCCATAAAAAAATCTAAGTGATCTACAAAACTTTTGACTGAATTTCTGCCTTACTATCTGGGTCAGTTTAAGAGTTTGGTCCTGGCTATTAGTAAATCCATAAAAATCAACATTAAAGCTATTGGCCTCCGGTTTTAACCAAAGCTGCGCTAACTTAAGTGGAGCTATCATTGCTCTAGACTGGGGCAAGATCAGACTGAAGCCCAATATTCAAATGAACCTTTCAAAAATAAGTCACTGAGCCATATAACAGAGACTTTCCCATGAGTAAGCCATCACTTCATTGGTTAGCCTGAGAGAGAAGACCATGGTGGGAGGTAGTCCCTAAAAAGTCAGGCACTGCATGGGAGGAATATTTTTCAAATTCATAAGCAGTTTGTTCTCCTGACTCCAGCCCTTCCCTTTTATCTCAGTGCTTCAACAGCTAGTAGCCAGGAGTTGGATGGAGTCTTAAGCCCCCGCCACATCGGATTACAGATTTGGCCAGAAGAAAAGAATCTTTTTCCTGGACAGACTTCCCCTAGGTGGGTCAGGGAATGGGGTGTGTCACCTTGTTAGTGCAATGGCAGAAGTACCTCTTCAGGTCAATTTTAGGATAGGATTTGTAAAAGTAACCTCAGGGACCCAGTCTATGGGCAAACATACCTTTTTAACCATTTTAAAAAGGGAAGGGGAACTTCTCCTCAAGAGCACACATATAAGGGGTGTACATCAGGATCTGGGGGAACACCTGTTCACCAGAGCACCCCAAGGGATGACAAGGTCAAACGGTCACAAACTCCTCCAAGACCATTTTAGGCTGGACGTAAGGAAAAATTTCTTTACTGTCTGAGCCCCCAAGGCCTGGAATAGACTCCCTCCAGAGATGGTGCAAGCATCTACTCTGGACTCTTTTAAGATACATTTGGATGCCTATCTTGCTTGGATCCTTTGACCCTAGCTGACTTCCTGCCCCTGGGGCAGGAAGCTGGACTCGATAATCTTCCGAGGTCCCCTCTGTGCGGGCCGGGCGCGCCCCGAGCCCTTTTTCGCGCTGCATGCGGGCTGTGGCCAGCAGCCCGGGCACGCGGGGGCGGAGAGGGGAGGCTTTCGCTCTGGAATTAGGCACGGACACGTATCGGTAGTTTAAAAGATTGTTTACTTACACCGAGATGGCAGTGGTGTAGGCTGGAAAGCTTGCTTCAGTTGCAGTTACAGAGAAGAAAAAGGAAAGAGTTCTAGACTCATGAACTCTAGCCCAATCTGGCTGAAGGCTCTGAACACGCGAGCCCGTCGCATCAGCCGAAGAAAGTACTCGTCCGGAAGAGCTCTGAACCAACTCACACGAAGTTTGCTAGGCTCCGTGGGTCCAGTTCTTTTGCGCGCGGGTGGGGTATGTCTAGGAATTCTATCGGCGACGGGGAGAAGCTAGAGATTGATCAGATCTCCGTAGCCTGCTTCAAATGCACTGGGTCCGTGAGGATCCGCAGCACTTAGAGATCTTCACACAGCGTGAAGTCTCCTCCTCCCTTGTTCGTGGAGTCCTCCAACTTGGGCAGAAACCACTCAAGCCTCTTATACAGCTAGCAAGCCAATCACTAGCCGCCACGTGTGAATAATTTAGAACTGGCCAATAATGGGACCCAAATCTACATACAAATGGCGGGAACTCTTTGCAACGAGCATTTCTGTGCTGCAACAAATAAATGCACCCTGCAAAGAAAGCTTCAAATCGGCGGGAAATTCTCCCTTGCACCGGGATTCTCTTTTGCAGCAGAAAACTCCACCGTGCAAGGAAGCTTGCAATTTAGCGGGGACAATTTAGCAGTGCCGAAGCACACACAAATAAAAATCACACCTTTTGGGTTGTGACACCCTCCAGCCCTAATGTCTATGAAATCTATGAAACATCAGGTGGCACAATGTAATTTACATTTGCACGCTCTTGTAGTGAGACAAGCTAGCTAAATAACTGAAAATGCTGAAAGAAACAGGCTTAAATTTACAACAATTTTGCTACACTTCTATTGCCACAGAAACATGCATAACATCATAACAGTTTGTACCAGTACCATTCAATACCAATACAATTATAACTTCTCTCTATAATCTAATGTTCACTGTGCATATTCACTGGAAACTGCTCACCTCATTCCTTAAATATTTTTTTAAGTCCCATATAGAAATTAAGAGAAGTAGGTAGTAGCTAGGAGGTCAACTAAAATTAATAGTATTTTTATTGGTAAATGGTCCTTTGCTAGCTGGAATCATAGGACAGTCCAGTATCCATGATCTGCCCCCCATGTGGAAAATTAAAATGGACAAGTGGTGAGGTGGTGGCATTCCTATTCAATACAAAAAATGAGAATCTCACTCAGGTAGCCATATTTATTCTTACAAAGGGTAGATTGAGTGGGATCTGTGACTTCACTGATGCTAGGTCCCTTCTGCTTGGTGAAGAAGGAACCAATAGATCAAAGGACCAAAGGATCAAAGATTGGTGGACTACAGGTCTGCGCAAAGTGGCTAGTATTTGCTTCAGATTCGGCCGATTCAGGGGACAGTGATTCAATTAAGTGATTTGAATCACTGTCCCAAATTGATGCAGCCAAATCCGATTTGGAGATTCGGCTGCTGCCAAATCAGCCAAATCTCTGAATCACACAGGCCCCATCTCCTGCCCCACCATGGCTGCTCTGCCCACCCCAGCTCCTGACCTTTAAAAAAACCCCAAAACTAAAACCCCCCTGAACTCACTGGCTCCTGCCCGGCGAGGGGACGATCCTCACTGCCCCCCACTGCATGGGGGTTCTGCCACAAGCCCCCTGAAGCCCCAAGGCTGCTTCAGTAGCCAGTGAGTATTGGTTTGTTTGTTTTTTAAAGGGCCAGGAGCTGGGACAGGTGGGGCAGCCATGGAGGGGCCTGGGAGAGTGGGCAGGGGTAGAAGGGCTTGTGACAGAGCCCGCCACACAGTTTAAGGGCAGTGGGGGACAGTGGGGATTGCCCTCCTGCCTAGCAGCACCTGGTGAGTAGGGGCTCTTTTTTAAAAAAACAGCAGCTGGGGCTGGGTGGGGCAGCCATGGGGGCAGCTGGGAGAGCGGTGGGGGTCAGGGGGTGCCCAGGAGGGCTGGGGGAGCAGGCAGGGGATGGGGCCTGGCAGGGGTCCCCCCCATGGTCTCCTCCCCTCTCCTCCAGCTCCCCCTCCCCCTACTTACTGGCATGGAGTCTAGGTCCAGCTCCCTGCTGCAGCCAGTGGCGACTGCCGGAATCGCTGAAGCTCTCTAAATCTTTTCCGAATTGATTTGGAGAGCTTTGAATTGTTTCAGACTTCTTAATTGGTCCCCTGATTTGATTCAGATTTGGAGATTCAGCCACTGAGTCGGGCTGAATCTCCTCCAAATCGAATCAGCATCTGAAGCTTCACACCACTGTAGTATACTACCCAGAGTTTGTGCCAGACACCAAACTGACCTTAATTTTTTTTTATATGATGAATTGGCATTTAAATATAACTTGTGGCTAGAGGCCATTTTTTAATGTGGCCTTATATAATTTATTTAATTATAAGACTATTTAATGTGTTTATTGTTTTATTTTGGGGTGAGAACCATATTTGATAGTTAACATCATTCATTCTCTAGCGTGGATAACTTACATCTTTATAAAATCTCTTATAAGCCTAACATAAAGCTCAAATGGTAAACTCCGCAGTTTATGCTCTTTTTCTTCTCTAATCTTCTAAGTCACACTATCAATAGCTGTTTCCAAACACATTCCAAGAGCCCATTATCTAGAAAAACTCAATTCACCATGACCTTTAAATTGAGTCTACTCTTTAATTTAAATTGAGTATGTTGTTTAATTAAACACCAAGTAGGAACAATTACTGTAAATCGATGCCTACCATTTTCTAATTGAAAAACAATTTTCCATTGTAAGGTCTACGTGCATGCACTGTTTGCTCTCCTTTGGCCCCATATTTTAAAAGTGTTAACTATACCTTTATTTATAAGGGTAAGTAAAATTCTTAAATATACTCCAGCACATGCCATGCTACACGCTTAAATACCTCAGCTAGATGAATGAATTCCACTTCTAGTCATGGTGCTAGAGAGTGTAAACCGGAGACTGAAAACTTAATTTATCCTCATAATTTCTTTAGTATATAACTGGTATATAACATTATATAACCAATGGCTGAAGACAGAAATGAAAGTTATAATTTCTTCAATTAATATACAAACTGGACAACCTTTTCCCATTTGTTTATAGAGCACAATATTTGCATCTACTGGAGCAGCTATCATCCAAAAGAAGCCAGACCTATAAAAACTGTAATTCAAATTGTTAATTTTCCATTGTGATAACCAAATATTATATATTAGCTAAGCAACCACTTCAGGAAAACAAAAACTAAACAGGGAGCAGAACACCAACATCTAGATGAAAACTCTCAAACCAAGGTTTGTGCAAAAAGGCTGTGTGTGTATGACACCTATCAGATTCAAAATCTTCCTCCATTATCCTATGCATTTGGTAAGAGGTAACTGAAATTTATAAGCTTACGCTTAATACTTGATGTGATATGATACATTGATAGACTTAGACTAGAAAGGAATAAGCTAAACATATTTATCCAAGGCTACAAATAGATGTCACCTTTCTACCACCATAAAATGTTTATGGCAGCACAAAACAAAAGCAAAAAGACATCCATGCCCTTTGTTGCTCCATAAATGGCCAAATTTGCAGCAAAGACAAAAGATGGTATAAATTGGTGCTGTTATTTTGCAACAGATGTCTATTTTAATTCAGGAGAGTGTGGGCAGCCTGGAGATGCCTGTGCTCTCCAGCTGCCCCAACAAGGCTCTCCCAGGGCTACAAGAGCCTGATCCTGCATGCCCAGGAATTCCCCTGTAGGGGGAACAGAAGAGGAACAGATTTGTCAAAAAGAGAAACAGAAAGCAAAAGATATGTTTGCACAATGAAGTGGATCAACTGTGCAGGAACACATCCTAGTACAGCTCATCTGCTTCATTTGGTGACATCTGTTTATAGTCCAAGAGGTGCTGAAATAGCAGAGAAAAAATGTCTATGTGCTAACAGAAAAGACAATCTAATGGGTATAATGGTGCTAAGGTGAATCTTGTCAACATCAGACAAAAGCATTAGTTGAAACACAAAGGAAATATAGAGAGGGAGAGAGAGTGCATGTCAGTGTCCATGTCTACACAAGATGCTACTGTGCAGTAGTGCTGGGGGCCACTAACCGTGATGTGATGCTACTGCGCAGTAGCATCAGAAAAAACTGATCAGGGATGCTACTGTGCAGTAACACTGGTTACCGCACAGTTATTTAGTACTTGGTTATGCAAGTACCAAATGATTGCACAGTAACAACTGCACACGTAGACTGCCACACACGTAGACATGGCCACCTATCCACAGAAAAGTGTCTTATGCTCTGAGATGCCAACAAACAGAGGAACAGAATTTGTCAGTTGAGAAGTGGCAGGAGAACACTACGTCCGAGACATGGCAACAAGAAAATATAGTCTGTTAGTGGTTGCAAAGAATGTCAGGAACAGAGGACCTCAGGGCATAAACTTTGCAAACACAATCCTCCTATAAGTCAGATTTCTATCCAACAGTTCCTCAAGAATATTTCTTTGAACTTTTCCAAGGAGGCTCAACTGAGTTTTCTCTACAGAAGTGTTAACCAGGCCTGGGCAGTGCCAACAGCTGGCGGTGACAGCATGTAAATAGCCATCAGCTGTGGTGAAGGCTATTTTGGTAACCCTAAAAGACAGCACCTGGAGCAGCTGCCTTGGTCTCTGCCTCCCTCCTCCCCTGCCCCAGCTTAGTTACACTAGTGTTTCTCTAGATCATCCTCAACTCAGTTTAGCTGAAATATGTAACCAAGGAATTTAAAAATTATTGCAAGAATGAGACTGAATTCCTACTACAAACATATCACGATTGTTGAGAAACTTCTTCTCACATAGGTAATATATAGCAAACTCTGAGCTGCCTGTATGAACATTACTCACAAAAAATTCTTGGGAGAGATTTTTTGCACGATGCACAGTGCCACAGGGGAAGATTATGATATCAGGCTAGAGCCATGTGAAGGAACAAAATGATTACCAGCCTTGTTTTTGTCCAAGTACTGATTTCTTAGTAATAAGGAATAAAAGAAAATGGTTGAAAATGCTATCCATTTTAGCTTGTATGACTCCTATTTGTGTTGTAGGTAATAAGCAATGAGCAGGGTTAATAAGGAATACCTGGAATTGATATTGTTTCCAGTAATGGAGCAGTTTTGGAGAATAAAGATACCATGAAGGATATGCAGGAATCCCATACACTCCCACATGAAAAACTGAAGGATTATCTGAACAGTGCCACAAACCTACTGCCCTAGCAGTAACATGAAGATCTCAGACAAGCTAGTAAAGTGATGGGAGCAGGACTCATCAAACCAAAAATAAATGTGACAATGTCTAAAAGCATTACTATAATAGAGACAGTGACTACCCATGCAATTTTCATTTTACACTGAAGGAAATTTATTCCCACAAGCTAAACTACTACACAATTTAATATCATGCAGGGATGAATGTCTTGACCAATTTAGAAGCATTTGTTCCCATAGTTTCCATCATTTACACTGATTTCTTGCAGTTGATTCTTTGAGGACAGGCCATAAATATAGTTACCTATTTATGTCTTCTGTCTTTATTTTAATGGAGAAAAGAAAAAGGAAAAAAACAATGAAGCTGAGAGTTTTACAGTTTAAACCTCGCCATGCTTTCTTTTGGGGGCGGAGCACAAATACTGTACACAAGGGCGCACACACCTTTATCCAAATAAAATCTGAAATTACTCTTTGAGTTGCCCACAGGACATATATTTCTGACCCCTGCCCTAGAGTAATTTAATGAAATTATGACATTATACCAAAAAAAAGATAGGAAAGGCTATATATTGTTAAAAACATGAGAAAACCCTAGCATAAATCAATATATATATATAAACTATTAAAATATTTGTAGGGACTCTCCATTTTAGAAATAAAGGCTAAGATTGTTTAACAGATACCTTTACATACCACCATATCATTAGCTTGAAGAAGTATGCAGGAGACAAAGAAAAATTGAAATCCTTTTTCCAAATCAGTGGATATAAAGATGTTTGTTAGAAAGCCTAAGGTGTTTTGCCATACTGGTTACACGGAGATATGGGATCTGAGTTGCACACAATATGCAGATTCAGAGTTTCTGAGGCTAGAAGGGAACACCGGAGCCATCTAATCTGGCCACCTGTATAACATGGGCCACAGGACTTCCTGGAATCAATTCTGACTTCAAGTCTGATAACTTTGATTAAACTAAATCATATCCTTTAGAAAAAAACATCCTGTCTTGATTTACAAGTTGCCGATGACAGTGAATTCATCAGCACCCTTGGGTAATTCCGATCAGCACCCAAGTGAATTCCTGGCGCTGCCCCTGCTACGAACCCTGCAGCTGCCAGTTGCAGTGCTCACGGTGGGGGCATCACAGGGGATGTTGCCCCCACTGCAAGCCCTATCAGCTGTGAGGCTGGCAGCTGTAGGAGCCAGGGTAAGAGGAGCCTGGGATCATGATCCCAGGCTCCTCTTGCAGCAGTAAAAGGCAGAATGGGATCTAATGGAAAATACCACAATTGTGCCTCCTGACATGACCATGTGGCATGGGAGGAGGCACGAATGTGCGGATAGTGCATTAGATCCCATTGCGATTTTACCTTAATGTGTAGAGGGGCCCTTAGCTTTCTTTTTGCTAAAGTAGACAGAGTGAGCTTCTTTACTCTGCCTTTTAACTGCAGATCATGTTCTACATATCTTGTGGCTTTTCTCTGAACAATCTCCCATTTTTCAATATCCTTCTTGAAGAATGGATACCAGACTGAACATAGTATTGCAGAACCTCTAATGCTTATGCCAAATACAGAGGTAATAACACCTTTTACACCTAGGTAATGTTCCCCTACTTATACAAAGCTCACATTAGCCCTTTTGGTCACAGCACTGCAATGAGAGTTATGTTTATCTGATTATCCACTGCTACCCTGAAGTTTTTTTCAGATCAGCTTCTTACTGTCATTGAGCTCCTCCATTTTGTATGTATGACTCATATTCTATGTATATAGATGTATGAAAATACTTCAGTGCACATTGTTTGCCTCTGCCTGGTTTATCAAGCAATCCAGACTGCCCTGTAACTGCACCCTCTCTCCTTTCAATTACTTTCCAAGCCCCAATCTGTCATCCACACATTTTTCTCAGTAGTGACTTCAAGACTGCTCCCAACCTCCAGTGACCCCCATTCATTGACAGAAAAAATTTAATAACACTTTTTGAGGTCTCACTAGAACACAGCTACTCAGCAATGATTTCCCATTTAGAAATACACTTGAAATCTTTCCTTTATGGCTAGGTACAGACATTCAAAAAGCCCAAGGCAGAATCAATCTAACTTACTTGGTTTTCTGTAGGCAGTATAGTTTAGATCAGTAGTGAACAGAACACACATACAGAACACACTTTAGTGGGGGCAAGGGCAGCGAATCTTAGACTGGGCTCCACCATTTTTACATCAGTCTGTGTGTGCCAAACTTCTGTTCTGTTATGGGTACAGATCAGTTTCTAATCATTTATACCAGTCAAAGTGTAATGTCTATACCTGGTCTATGTGTTTCTTATTCCATCTCAGGTATGCAGGACTTTCCCCTTTGCAGGTGAACACCCTAGCTACTAGGCTCCAGAGGCAACTCCCTGATGCTTGCTTTCTGTATGGTGCTTTCTGTATGATACTGCTTTAATACACAGTGTAGAGAAACGCTGTCTTGCTGACTATTAAGACTTCTTGAATGGTTATAATTGTAGAAGCCTAATAGAAAAGGGAGCAAAGAAAAGCCAGTATTCATCTATGGCTCAAAAACACTACAATCCTGTGTTGAGAGACTAGAGACAACCCGAGGAGAGCAGAATTTTTTCTCAGACTGCTTAGACATGGAAATCATAGAAAAACAGGGCTAGAAGAGACCTAAGAAGGTTCTCTAGGCCAATGTCCTGCCCAAGACAGGATCACCCCTGTCTAAGCAATTTTCAACAAGTATTTGTTTAACCCAGAGGCGTTCAACCTCTGGCTCATGGGCCAGATCAAGCCCACAGAGCCATGTTATCTGGCCTGTGAAGCTCCAAGGGTCCAGAAATGAATGTTCCCATAACTCACCCATTGCCAAATTTCAAAGCCTAGTGTGTCTGGGCTTGGCCTGCACTGTGCTTTGGATTGGGCCCGTAGACTGGATCTGGGCTGCAGACCAACCTGGCACTGCTCATTCAGTCTGCAGGGTAAAAAAGTTGGGCACCACTTGTGTAACCTGTTTTAAAAACTGCAGACACCCAGGATGTACCCAGCCACACTGCAGCTCAAGAGTAATGTGGGTTAGGCAGAGTTATGAGCCTGTATCTTTCCTTTTTTTTCCTTCCCAAAACTATTAGATTGTCTGACCTCCAGAGAATTTAAGAAATTCAGTTGTGCCACACAGCAAAACCAGCATGCACAAAATTCAGAATTTAAGAGCTGCAAAATTAGACTGATGCTGCTTTTAAGGTAATGTCTGTTACTACCAAGTATGCTTCCTATTTATGCTTCAGGTTTATGATGACTTATAACAACATAATCACCTGTACTATTTTGTTGTTATTTAAATCTAAACCAAATGTATCAGTTATGTCTGTATAGTCCAACTGACTACGATGGAATTATAGATCTATAATTGGAAGACCCAGGAGGCACATCTACACATGCTATTAATGCGATATAGGCTTACTGCACATTAAAATACTGTGCAGTAAGCCTTCCCTGGGAGCAAGTCTACATATGTACCCTGTTGGGAGCAGCCCAGGGCTACTCCTGCCTGGCTCTATCCCCCTGCAGCAGCCAGGGAGAGCTCCAGACTCTCATGGGGTACGAACGTGGGGGCTGGCAGTGGGCACAGGGGCTGGTCCCAATGCGCATGGAGCTAGGACAGCTCTGTTAGTTGCAGCGGTAGCTTTCTCCTGGTCCTGTGCAAATTGGGAGGAATCCTGTTGTGCCTGGGGCTGAGAGACAGATGCTGCCACAGTTTGCTGAGCTCTCCTTGCCCTGTGCACGTTGGGACACACAGCTCCCAGTGAGCCCCATGCCCAGTGGGGCATCCCCACCCAGCAGAGTGCTGGCCAGGAACTGTCCCACTCCTGGGGCAGCTGCCAGTGAGCCCCTGGCTGGGCAGGTGTAACAGGGTCAGACCCTGTCCCTGTGGGTGTGGTGGAGTCTGAATGGCCCCACACCCTGAAAGTATTCCCCTACACCCACCCCAGAGCTGGAGGGATTCACTAGAGGCTGAGGACCCAGGTCCCAGGATGCAGCAAGCCTCCCAGCAAGGGAGCTAACTCAGGTGTGAGAAATGAGGGAGAACCAGACCATTGGGGGGGGGGGGGGGGAATAAAAGGATGCTGAAAGCAGCCTCTGGGGGTTGCACCAGCAGAGAACAAGATTTCCTGGAGCCTGGGGTGAGCCAGTGGGCATGTAAGGGGTTGTGAGCAAGACTTCTCTTTTGTTTGCACAAAGCCTGCAGACCTTCAAAATCTCTGACAGATAAGAGACTACAGGGCAAGTGAAGCCTGGGAGAAGCCTAGCAAGCCAGAGGCATGAAACCAGGGGAAAGCTAAGCAGCAATGTATTTGTTTCACTCTGTGTCTTTTCCATCTCTTGCAAGCCCAGGATGCTGGTGGTATGTACTTCACACAGCTGCAGAACAGGCGAGGACCCTGAACAGTGGGTCCTTAGCTAAAGCCAGCAGCAAAAGTAAGTTTTCAGCTTGGGGTGCCTGACCATACATGCTCTGCTCTGAACAAAACCTATTAGTAACAGCATACAGCAGGGAATCCCTGGCCCTCACTGGCAGCTGCCTCAGGAGCAAGATAGGTCCCAGACCTGCCGGGCACAAAATCCCTGCCCAGGTGTAGGTTCACTGGCTGCTGCCCAAAGAGTGGGACAGTCCCAGCCAGCTCCTGGCTGGGCAGGGAATCTCCACCTGGCAAAGGGCTCGCCAGCAGCTGCCCCACAAGCAATAAAGTTGACAGTGAGCCCAGGGCTGAGAAGGCAAGGAGAGTGCACCCCACCCCTGACTCCTGTGGGGAGCTGGAAGCCAAGTAACACTGGGACAGGGAGGCAAAACCCCATCCTGGCACTGATCAGGACCCAGATCTTGGAGGGAGCTGGGAGCTGTGCAGCTCCAGGATCAGGGACAGAGAACTGGTATGGCTAAACTGAGCAAATCTGGTCAGCATCTACATGAGTGTTAGTGTAGATGCAGTAACTGCTGTTTAGTTAATCACTAACTGTGCAGTAGACTAATTTACTGTGCAGTAAATGCCATGCACATGTAGATGATAATGCTTTACTGCACAGTAATTAATCTACTGCTCAGTAAAGTATCTCAGGTAGATGCTCCCAGGGTAAATGAAATGTTGTGCACTGTTGCTAACGTTGCTCAATTTCTCACCGTCTGCTAATTTGCATACGAAAGTCTGTGCTTTTCAAATTTGGTAACTGAGTGCCTTTGCAAAGTGTCATTTTCTAAGCTTTTATTCATTTACTACCAAATATTTATGAGGCTATCCTACTAAGAACAATAATATATAACTAAAATCAAGCTAGTTTGTTAAAAGTTGAACAAAGGTTACTTAATGATATACTCTCCCTTTTCTAAAAATTGTGTTTACTTGGTAAGTCATAGAGTTCAGTCTTTCACAACAGTTTTCCTCAGCTGGTTGTCAGAAAATTCAAAATATTACTGCATTCACTTCTTTGAGTAGATGGAGAAAAATAAATGCCCAATTTTGTGCATTTTCTCCATTAGGATTTTCTCTATTTTTTTTTAAGTAATGAGAGAAAAAGAGAAAGAAAACATCCAAAGAAATGCTAGATGAAACTATTATTCTTCCTGGACTAATAGGAAGAGAGTCTTAATAAAACAATGATAGCAGAGGTCTATCTGCAACAATTATTTGTTTAAATGGAAAGTATGAGACTGATTTTTTAAAGCATTAATATTAAATAGCTCTGCATTTATGGTATGCTACACTGTTACTTAAAAATGAAATTGGCTTATAAGGTTTTATAAGAATTGCTGGTCTTTCAGACACTTAAGGGTACCTTTTCAGCATGGTGCATAACAATTAACATTAATGGGATTTATGCAGCAAAGTCCCTGAGCACCTCTCTAAATACTTTTTCACTTAGCTTCTAGATCAATAGAGTTGCATGGGCATAAATGAAAGCAGAATTTGGCCCTACTGGTTTTATAGTATGGAGTAAAAATTTATGTGGACCAGATTCAACACTGATGTAAACTAGCTTAGCTCACCGAAGACAGAGAAATGAAAGTCAAATGTTCCCATTTGACATTTTAAACTAGAAAAATGAATTTATTGTGTGTGTAGCTTTTTAAAACAGCTAAGCTGCAAGGATAAGAAGGGTTGGAGTATCATTGTAGCTGTTATGGTCCAGGAAATATATGAGAAGCAAGCCTTTTTTGGGTGGTATCTTTTACTGGAGCAACTGTATAGTTGTGAGAGACTTTAGGAAAGGTACTGGGCACAAAGTACCTTTCCTGAGATCTGGGAGAGAAGCAGAGCCATCCTGAGCTAAATACCAGTTAAAACAATGGCTCTAGTTTACTCTGTGCATAAATGCATATAGTGCTTTTAAAAGTGAAAGAGGGCTTTGGAAATGTTAAGAGAAGTTAACAGAATTAGCTGCAAAACAAGGAAACTTCATAACCTAATTATGTAAAAGAATAAGATCATTCAGAAGGGAAGAGGGCTGTTCCACAAGAATAACACATGCACACTAAATTTAAGAGAAAATGTTTCCCTCAAAAGTTCAATCAAGATTCCCCAAATACTCTCACGTCATTTCTATTATTTCTTTTACGGTTTCATAATTTCAAAGTAAAATATAAAAAGTAGAAAAGAAAAGCAGTAAGAAAAGAAAATGGTTGGAATATAATACAGCAAGCGATTTCTTGATTTATCAAATTCAAGGGCTACCTTTATCACCTCCAACATAACCTTTTCAAGCTCTACCATAAGACTAGTTCTGTTGCCTATCAATGCTAATTCTGATGGAGGCTATTCTAGCATCTTACCCCTCTAATGGTTAGAAACATTTTAATTTCCAGCCTACACTGATTCATGGCCAGCTGACACCTACTGGTATTTGTGCTCGCACCAACAGTGCCCCTGGTTTAGGGAACTCTTCTTTAGTGATTACCTCTATGATATATTTAAAGAGAGCAATTATATCACCTCTCAGCTTTGATTCTTCTAGATTAAATGAACCATGTTCATTTTCATCTTCTTCCTTTCCCCTGATTATCTTAAGCATCTCTTCCCTGCACTTGGTCAGTTTGAATATCTGTTGTTAACCTAAATTTTGGAATTGTTGAATGTTCCATGGGTTTCTTAACTTTAATACTGTCCATCACTTTTTTCTTAATCTGTACTACTGTACATGTTTTACTATACTGGGCAAAATCAATAGGAAGTGTTTACATTTTCAAAATTTTTGATAATTTTTCAGTTTTCATTAAATTTCAACTCACAATAGATTATGCCACAAAGTTAAACAATTATCTTCAATAAAATGGTTATCAGCTACCAACAATTTTTAATTTTGGCTGTACAACTAAAGGTAGTTGAAAAAAAATCTGCAGATCATTATATATATAACCACAAATGATTCTGAATGGCTGGCTGCTGTTATAATTAACAGTGTATAATAGCGCATTGAGAAAAAGTCAACACCTGTAGGCTGGGTGAATAATAGTAACTAATACTAAGTGTTCTCCTAGGGGTTAATGAAAAAAAAAATTAACTGATCAGGAGGAAATGCTTTTTAAAATTTATGATACCATATGGGCATATAGACATATGAATGCTTCATAAATGATCGACATTACATTGTTATTTTTGCATTTTCAGTGCAACAAATACACTAAACGGGTGTTTTTAAATGTCATCCTTTGAACAGCAGCAATTCCATTAACATAACAAATTCATTGTTCACAGTAGTATTACTCAAATATTAGTGCAGAAGAGAGATTTTATCTGTGATATGCTTTGGGCATATATCATATCTATAGAAGGTTTTTTCTTGGGTTTTTTTTTATATATATTTCTTTCTGTTCCATATATGCAAACATACACACTCCCTCCTTTTGGTCAAAGACATTATCACTATATTTATTTTCAAACCTGAAATGTTTGAAAATAAATGAGCTTGTTATATAGTCAGAAATTTTCTTTATTTTTATTCCTTTCATGTATTAGTCTGCACTGAAGTGAAGCTCCTCTTTGTTTTGCTAGTATAGGGCATCTTCAGGAGTATACTGTATAAGCATAATTATACATGTAGGAGTTTATCATTTCTCTTTGTATTGGTGGAGGAAGTTATCAAGAAAACTGTGTGCATTACATTTGTTACATAATGTTATTATCCCATGGGTTTGGATTTTCAAAGCATTTAATGGTTTGTAAATGGGGAAATAAAAGTATGGGACATAATAATGAGCTCCATAATGTAACTTCAAACTATGTTCATAATAAAAAAATAATAATACAGGAGAAGAAAGCATATTTACCACATATAGATTACCACATATAACGGTGCATGTATTCATGCAAGTATAAGGATACTTTGTCCAGAAAGATCAAGGAATTTCACATAGTAGTCAGACTTCTAATTTTATCTAAAGATTCTCAAAGTTTAATGCAGCACAATATTGTACAATACATTTAAAGATGAATAAGTATTTTCATTCCTGAACCCTGCTGATCTGGAGTTTGTGTACTTTAACTGCTTTAAAAGAGGAGACAGAACTACTGCTTTTGAGAAATGTATCAGCAGCTATGAGGCAAATGTTTCATCTTCATAATCCTATAGTGATACCTGTTAGCTAAATTCTGTCATGTTAACCCTAAATGAAACAGGAAATGTAACTTTTATCACTTTAGAACATGCAGAAGTTTCAGTTACATCATAATGTAACTTTTATCACTTTAGAACATGCAGAAGGTGCAGTTACATCATACCAGCCTATAACAATATCAAATGATACCCTCAGACATTTTCATTTCCGTTGGTCTACATGTGTCATATATGATATGTGTCAGCCAGAATGTGATCATCCTTCCACCTCCCTCCACGGCTTCATCAGTTCAGCCGTATGGAAAAGGCTGCTCTCATTCTAGCTTGCTTACATAAAACAAAAATTTTAATAATCCGTTTTCTAAGAGAGCTTATATGTAATACACAGACATAACCACACACACTGAAAGTACAAAGTAACATATACAACTGTATTAATTGGAATTTTTAGTATAAATACATTCAAGATTTGGAGGCATTCAGACACTACAGCAATGGGGGCATATAAATACCTACAATAGAAAGAAGTGGAAATGTCAGTTCTTTCTCCTCTTATGGTTGGTCTTTGGAACACGCTGCAAAGTGTCACACGCATGACATTTGTGTCTGAATCCTGCAACAGTAGCGTGCATCTCCACTGGATTATTTAGGCAAGCAGCTAGGTTACAGGGAAGCTGCAGGGTTCCCTTTGCAATTATTTTTCCTTGCTGCCAGAGGCCATTTCAACACCTGTCTGAATAAGGAGCTTGAGATGTTCTTGGCTTTTTCACTGCTTTTTCTGCAGGCTCTAGTTGACTGGAAATTACTATCTTCAGCCCTCCATACAACCATTTCAGCTCTCTCTTCCCCTAATATTTTCCCAATCCCATGAAAGTGAACTGTCATCACTATTTGGATACCTTAATATCCCACAACAGCATTCAACAGTGAGAATTATAGCAAATACTTATATCTTCTGAAGTGAGCTCATCAGAAGAAATTGTCAGAATATGGCCTTAATTTTTTTTTGGCTACTTGGAACATGGCAGGTAGAGTGGCCTAAAAAAAATAAATGATTGTGCTTATATTTTATCCTAAAAAACATAAATAATTAAATATATGAATGAATAAAGTTAGAGTCCTCAGAACTTGGATGATGCAAGTGAAACTTCTTTCCTACATAGATGAACTTATTATTTGATAATGGATCTAGCTAACAAAAATGTAGAATCACTGCAGTAGATCCATTAAATTGTCAAGTATCCTCTCCTGTTGGGGGAAGTCAGATACATCCAATATTGAACTGATCTTAATCCAAATCATATTTTACTTTAATATTAGACTATTAGCCTTGTATTGATCATCAACTTTGTAGCTACCATTTAGTATATTTTCATTGTTGTCACAACATATGGATGAGATTGCTTTCATAAAGATCATAACGGAAGGCAAAGGTATCTTAGTATAATAGATGCAAACTGAGGTGCTTGAATTTCACTGTACAAAAAATGAGCCTCCCTTTACAGCTGAACGTTTCATTCCCTGAAATTCTCTTTTTGCCCTCATCCAACAAATGGAGTCACAAGAAAACATATTCAAATAAGTAATTCTGCATACACTGTGGCAGGGAGATAATGGAATGTGTTAAGAAGTGCTGGAGGAAAAAAAAGATCAAAGCTTTATGCCACCGAAAGGTAGCCCTTCTCACTTAATATAGGCATGATTCCACATAGCTGAAAGTCTACAGGTCACTGTGAAGTGTGTATATAAGTGTTGCACATATATTGCAGGAACTCTTCCCCCTGCTGCTCCCATCCCAGGAAAAATCATTATAAACCAACATGTGTTAAGAGCTGATAGCAGAATATTGCATTGCAGAGTAGTGAAGTCAGAGTAAGGTCAAATCACTATTGGTCACAGGGAGAAAACAAATACACACAGACACACAAAATCCACATAAGCCAGGAACTTAATAACTGGTGAAGTGAAGGTATTAGAGCAGTAAGCAAAAGGAACTGTTGGCAACAGAAACAAATAAACCTGTTTTCTACCAAATGAATGGCCAGAAGCAACAATATTTCCTGTCCAAATGGAGAACCAAAGAAGGCTTTCAAGATATTTTTCCATCTAATGCACCCACCTTCATTTAAAAGAAATAAAGGAAATTGTAAGAAAATAAAAAGGAAAAAAACTTATTTTAAAGGACCTCATTCAACAGTGCCACAATAATGATAAAAAAAAATATCACACATTTCTATCAGATAATTGCTTAAAACCATTTTTTAAAACTTGATCAAATGCTTCTTAGTAATTTTTATTGGATCTAAATAGCACCACTTTAGGCATCTAAGGAAAGAACATCGCATATTATATCCATTACAAAATCATTTTGACTCTATATCATACAAGATAAAATGATTTTAAAATAGTATGGAAACTTCACAGTGCTGAATGGGAGTTTCAACAAGAATGTTTTTCTATAATTGTTTCTCATCGCTCTGGATACAATACATATGACTGGTAAAACAGAACGAATGCTCTCCTGCTATGAAATACACATGCAGACTTTGAAGTCCATGCCAATTGCACACTCCTGGCAAAGAGTTTGAAATTTACCTCCTACTCCATCTATTGGATTTCCTGTTCATGCTACATATTTCCTACTTCTCTCAGAACTCAGCCTCTGAATGTCACACCTGACACCCATATATATTATAAAAATTATATCTCCCATCTCCTACAGCAATTTCTGTTCTTTTGAGAAGTCACCTAATAATTGAATCTAGGCAGATACTAGTGCTGCTTTTATGAGCAGTTATACATCTGCTCTCTTTAACATCACAGGAACTATCATTAAAACAAAACAAAGAAACTGTTATTTCATGGCCCTTTATTTAAGTTCCCATGATGTTGAATTTCAAACCTCGCAAATGATCTGAGGTTTTGTGCTGTTGCAATTTGCTGTATAATGTAGTTACTACACCTAGATTCTCTAACTCATTTCAACAGCAGGAAGCACAGCTGTTTTACCAATATTTGCAATTAGGCAATTTGATAAAATGCTATGATTCTGCTTCCTGGAATAAGTGCCACCAAGCAGTAATTTGTTGCTTTGATCCTACTAGTCCAGATATTTGATGAATGCTGAAAGTGCAGCCAAGGTATCAAGCACTTAGCAATATAGACATCGGGTGCCAGCAGAACATGGTGCCAAAAATTCTGGCCTGCTCAATTTTGAAAGGCTGATTTTATTCAGAAAAACCTGTAACATGCTAGCACCAATCCAAAATTTAGAGACAAAATAAATCCTACATTCAATGTTTACATTTGGCTAACCAGTAGGTCCTAATTTGTTCTTTAAGCAAGGATTTCAATTATTTTTCTGGAAAAAACTTGATAAGAAGTTGCTGATAGGCTTAGAAGATAGCTAACATATTACCCCACACAAGCACATCAAGATCATTTATGACAAGCACACAACTTTAGTGTAAAATTAGATCACAACAGATATCCTGAGTACATGTAACAGCGCCTTTATGTCTGGCAAAAACCAGAGCAATGGAACCATTGAAGAAAAATAGTGAAGCCAATGTGATTTCACCATCACTATGCCAACTTAATAATGTAGGTACCCCTGAAATAATTATTAATGACCCTGAGAAAGAATACTACTTCCTTTGGGGAAAATAAGTGACTGTTGTGTTTAAGTACAGGACTGAAAGTCCTATCAAGATGCAATTCTATTTACCAGGATGCTACAACACGAGCAGCAGGTGCACTGTTTTACTCACCATGCCCCCACCCTCTTGACTACAGCCTTGAATTAATTTTTCTCTTCCATTCAATCTCTGGAATCTCTGCTGAGATTGCTGGCAAGTGTGCTAGACAAGATGGTGGGTTTCAGACATGCTTACAGCACAGTTGCTCCCTTAAATCTCTAGTGGTGTGGCTGGAATCCTGATCACAAAGTATGAGACAGAAAAGGGTGCCAAATACAATAGCCTTCTGAATACAAAGACGGCATGAAGACAGCTATAAATAAAGCTGTTTAGCCACATACATATGAGGTGTCACATGTTTTGTTCCAGGCTGGCCTGATGTGCCACACTAATTTTACATGCCACGTTTCACTGACTCACAAATCATAAGAAACCACTGTTTCCCTATAAAACTGGAACATTAATTCTCATGGCTTTGCAAGTATGTGACTGCATTATCCTGAAGACCAGGATGTCACTCCTTTTGCTGTGATGAGCTGTATTCCAGGATTCTTATTTTATTTGGTTAAATGTTTTTCAGTGATTCACAGAAAGCATAACTTGAAAAAGACCTATTTGAATTTAGTGTTGGGATGATGTTGTAGCCATGACAGTCCAGGAAATATGCAAGAGGCAAGGATATTATGGAGGTGTTAGCCAATCACAACAGCAACACAAAATAATTTATAGTTCATTTTTAACACTCAAGTCAGAGGGGTTCCCTATGTTTCACACATTCCCTTTAGCTAGTACTATGAGATCATCTCTCAGCAAGAGACCTGAGCTTGCAATCACTCCTGCTAGAGTTGATTACCATATAAATCTGAAATCATCAAACCATGCTGGACATTTTTTAGGAGGACAGCAAAGGTAGATCAGTTTCCCAAGAACTGACAATTATTACATTGTTAATAAATATTTTTAAATAATCCTAAATCCTTGAAACACTTCACAGTCTGCTAACAGATGTGGCCAAAAAAATAAAACACAGTGCTTTATTTTCAGCTCGGCACACCCCTGTGCCAAGCACAGCACGTATCCAGAAGAGGAGTCATATCAGTTTGACCTAGCTTGTGGGTGGAGGGCAACAAGGAGGGCAGCAAAGTACAGAGTATGAAACCTGAGCTTGTATTTGATGGTGGGGGAGGGGGCAGAGGAAGAGGATGGGGACACTTGCAACAAAGCATGACAGTGGGACTCCAGGGGCAGAAGAGAAACAGACAGATCTTTGGTCTTGCTTTGGACTCCAGCTTTAAAGCCCATCATAAAAGGCATTTTAGAAATCATGGCAGATAGCAAGAGGGAAATTCCCAACCCCCCCCTACCTGCCTGTAGTCTTCTGGGGCTGTGGATAGTTAGCATGATGGGGAGCAATCTGTAGTCCCAGAATAGGTACAGAGTGACTTCCGGCCACTCCCTCACTCTACCCTAAGCTATGCCTATGCAAATAGGAAGCACCTAAGAACCTGGTCAAAAAGGCCCAACAAGTACATAGGGAACAAGGGATGAATAGCAGAGGCAGAGCTAAGAAGTGGGGGAGAAGAATAAAGAGAAAAGAAGAAACTGAAAGTTACACCATATTTTATACAGGAGAAAATAGTGATTTTGGAAACAGTAATGGAGAAAGGGAAAAGAAGAGAAGCAGGATTTTCCTATAGTTATTTCTTGCAGTGGTGGGGAATCCTTGGGGAGTGATATGACTAAAGACTATCCATCACCTCTGTTTTTTAAAAATGTCACCCAGCTTCTTTACCAGACCTGCTCTTTTCAATTTGATTTTAACCTTAATTTCCTTTTTTCATTACTGCCCATGTAACATTCAGCTGATTTAGAGCAGAGTCATCACCAACAGGTGGACCACAAGGACAAATAAGCTTTGAACTTTCTGTCCTGATCAGCCAGAGAATTTTCACAAAGCATCAAGGTTGCTCACAGGGCACTAACTAATCTGCCTCTCTTTATATACCCAGGTTCAACTATCTGGCCCACTAAAAACGGAAGCCATACAATGACTGCTACAGGCTAGAACAGGGGACATTTAATAGATTTTACAGACATTAGGGCTCGAAGGGACCTCACAAGATCATTGGGTCCAGCCCCCTGCCCAAGGGGCAGGAAGTCTGCTGGGGTCAAATAATCCCAGCAAGATAAGCATCCAAACTTGCCTTAAAGGTGTCCAGAGTAGGTGCTTGCACCACTTCTGGAGGCAGTCTGTTCCAGGCTTTGGGAACTCAGAGAGTAAAGAAGTTTTTCCTTATGTCCGGGCTAAAACAGTCTTCCCAGAGTTTGTGACTGTTAGACCTTGTTTTCCTTTGGGGTGCCCTGGTGAATAGATGTTCTCCCAGTTCCTGGTGCACACCCCTAATATATTTATAATCTGCCACTAAGTCCCCCCTGAGCCTTTACTTTTCCAGGCTGAAGATTCCCATTTCTCTCAGCCTTTTCTCATAAGACTTGTTCTCTTGCCCTCTGATCATGCGCGTGGCTCTCCTCTGGACTCTCTCAAGCTTCTCCACATCCTTCCTAAAATGCAGAGCCCAAACTGGATGCAGTACTCTAACTGTGGCCTCACCAAGCTGAGTACAGTGGGAGGATGACTTCCTGGGTCTTGCTTGAGATGGATTAATAGATGCAAGCCAGGGTTTTTTTTGCTTTGCCAGCTGCAGCATCGCATTGGTGGCTCATGTTCATCTTGTGGTCAATCATGACCCCCCAGTCCCTTACAGTTGTGGTACTAGCAAGTGTAGCACAGCCTAGCCTATAGGTGTGATGTGTTTTCCCCCTCCCCTCCCTCTCCCCCCAAGGTGGAGAACCTTGCATTTCTCACTGTTGAATGCCATCAGGTTTTGGTCCACCCACCATGCAAGCCTGTCCAGGTTGGCCTAAATCACCAGCTTATCCTTTAGTGTGACCACACTTCCCCATAGTTTGGTGTCATCAGCAAATTTAGCCAGTCCACTTCTGATACCTGAGTCTATATCATTTATAAATATGTTGAAAAGTACTGGTCTGAGTATGGAGCCCTGGTCACCATGCACCATGTTGACACGAATCAATCAACTATCACTCTCTGGGTCCGATCAAGGAGCCAGTTCTTGAGCCATCACACTGTGAGGTTGTCTAGGCTGCAGTTCCTCAGTTTAACCATGAGGACTTCATGGGAGACCAAGTGAAAGGCTTTTTTGAAGTCCAAGTAGATGATGTCTACCTCCACTCCTTTGTCCAGGTGATGTGTCACTTGGTCGTAGAAGGAAATGAGGTTCGTCAGGCAAGACCTACCCACAACAAAGCCATGTTGACTATCCTTCAGGATACTGAACTACAAGAAGCTACTGGAAGATTAGATTTTGCAGCAAGTGAAGAAATGGTGGTTCATTTTTACAGAAGAGTGGTTTTGTGAAGAGCAAGTCTGATAGTTTGCTACTGCTGAGTTCTGTATTTGGTAAGGTGCACAGAGACTAGAAATAGGCACTCTTATGTCTGTGTGTTGAAATGGAAAAAAGTAAATCAATTAGTAAATATACTGGTCTCCATTTTTCACATGGTCCCACTGAAATGAAAGATTGCAGAGAGACCCTTTATGTTTTAAAATTTGCACTACAGAAAATAAGTTTAAGATCTAGGAAATATTTTTATCCCTTCTTTGTCCTCCAGTGTGACAGATATTACAGATTCTCCACAACCCAGAAATAGGCTCCTGTGGTAGAAGTGTCTCTACATTCGAGCTTCCTTAATGAAAGCAGACAACATCTGCATGGGCGTTGACATCCTAGGACTCAGAGGAGTTCCAGGGAAGCAAACACAACAGATGCTGCTAATTTTCAAAATCTCATACAAAAAATGCCAGATTTGTCATGAACTTCCAGAATGGGTTGTTCCTTAGCAGGACCTACCCACCTCCTCCTGCTCACATGTTAAAAACCTGGAAATGAGGTAGAGAAACTGAGCAAAAGGCATCTACCACTGCTGCTGAAGACAAAGACATTAAGACCAGTTGTAGAAGAAATGTCCCTAGCATAGCTTCACTCGCTCATTTCTGGTTTTAGTGGGCATGTCTACACATGAGAATGTGCAGCAGACCAATTCTAGTGTGCATTAGCACAGCTAGCAAAAACCGTGCTAATGTGCTAGTGTATGATAGACTTAGTCTAATGAGCATTAACATCACAAAAAGTGCTCATCTGCATTAATGCACAGTAGCGCCAATTATGGTTATTACAGGTACTAAACATAATACAATGTAATTATAGCGCATTAATGACCATCTAGAGGTGCCTGCTGTATGCTAGCAGGAGTGGGCGGGCAAGGAATGCTTGTAAGAAATCCCTCTGTGGCAGTGCCAGGAACACAGTGGAGGCATAACCCCTAGACAGGCTGCGGCTATGAGACAACTAATTTGCAGGGCCTGAAAGACAGCTACAACATATTATTTTGGAAATTAGGTGCATCTTTCTTGACTACCTGCCTTAAATCCCTAAGGAAATTACTTTGGGGTCTAGCTTCCCTCCCCCAAATAGATAATGAGTCCCTTTTCTAAGAAAGCAAAGAGATGGGGTAATTTTGACTATGAGAACCTTCTGACAGATCTATATTTCCTGTCACATATTAATCTTTCACTTCTCATGGATTCACTGTTTTTTACTTTTAAAAAAAAATCAATAATAGAATAATGGATTCTTTTATCAAGCAGAAAAAAAGTACAATGGTATCCAATGCTTGGAATTTAAAGCTAAAAATAAGGCACATTTTTCTGTAGTGAGGGTAATCAGCCGTTAAAATATTGTATAGTGGTGGATTATCCAGGTTTTTGATTCTTTAAAAACAAAACTGGATGTCTAGCTCAAGCATAAATTATGGGCTTGATGTGGAAGCTATGTGGTGAGATTCTCTATTTTATGCATGGGGGCAGACCTGATTGTCAGAAATGGTGTCTTCTTTCTTGACCTGAGTGAATGTATGAAAGTATGCTGGGATTCTGAAACACAAGTGGGTCTAGAGCTTCACAAAAACATCTATGGTACTTCTACCTCTGGAGCTGTTCCAATGCTATTTCGATTCTTACCTTCTTGCAGTATGATGTTGTATAGTAGGGGTGCTGTTACTGTCAATGGACTGCTAGTTCAGTAGTAGGGACCACTTGAAAGCAACAATAGTATGATTTTCATTCTTCTGGAGTAGAATGATTCTTCTTAATAAAGGAGATGCTATAGTTTATGCCTCTGCTATTTTTTTGGTAAATTTAGTGAATGTACAAACAAAAGTTCCTCCTTCCTGGAGAGTCAGAGATGATTAAGGGGATACATAGCTGCTTAGAAAAATAACCGGGTTTTCTTTGACAACAGAAGTAGATGAGTCCAAAAGATATCCATGCTGGAATAGTAAGACATCCTCTCACCAGTTTCTGGCTGATACTGAATTTTGCAGATAGATAAATGAGCCCCTGGCATATAAAGACACATGGACAGGGAGAAGTGTCCATCTGCCAACGATACAACTAATTAACAGACTGAACATATTTTGAAGCCATTTATTTTGTTTATTTGTCTCAAATCATAGTGTTCCTACTATAAGTCATTAGGAGCAGCTCAAAAATATTTTAATAGCCACAGCAGCAGTTATACACATTGACAAATCATCACCACTTCTAATAAATTTTCTCCCTGCAAGGGGGAGGAAAAAAAATCAACACAACCCTTCCCCTTGACACACAATCCTAGAAAAACCTGTCATCTTCAATTCTCTAGAAAGTTGGGATTGCTTCTTTCAAATGCAGATTTTACTACTGCTGTTTGTCCTGAGCATTTTAGGACTGGATTACTGAAATGCGCAGTACTTGGGGTTAAATCCATTCAGAAGTAAAAGCTAGTACTGAATGCTGCAGCCTGTTTTTAAGTGGAGCAAACAGGAAACTACGGTGCTTGATCTGCATATTCTGCCTGTGGGTGTCTGGATGATCTTTTGGGTGACTTGTCTACCTAAGAGGATGTCTCTTTCTTCTTGCGATATTGCCACACTGTGATGGCGTTTCCAGTAAGTGAAGATTAAAGGCATCAGAAATGTGGTAGAAAACTGACACAAAATTGTATTCCAAATAAATTTACATAAGCAATGCAAATCACATTAAATCTTAGTCAAAACAAAGCTGGCAATGGACCTAACAAGGTCCATACTACTTTGTAGAAAGAAATACACAAATTGTGACAGGAAGTTGTTGGCATTAGCTATCCCACTGTCCTTAATGGGATTTATCCCAAAGGAACAACTCCAGTAACTATTTGTGTTAGGGACTGGGGCAAAGACAGTCGGGGATGATCTCCTGACACCCAGGCAAAGTGCAGGTCTGGGTTCTTGAGGAGTTGAAGGCCCATAGGTGCTAGATGTCAGAACAAGAATCAGGAATCAAGCTGGAGTCAGGATATGCTAGGAGTCAAGACTGGAATCAAGAGCAAAACCCAGCATCAGGGTATGCCAGATACCGGGTCAACATTTGCTGGAAGTGATAACCAGAACCAGAAGCCAAAGCCAGGGTCAGGATTTGCCAAAAGTCAGAACCAGAACTAGGAACCAAAGTGAAGCCAGAATATGTCAGGAGTCAAACCAGATATTCAATAGGGGAAGCTAAGAAGCACACAGGCATCATGAGCAAGTGCCTAAGGCTTTACCCAGATGGAGTGCTGTAGGAGGGGCCTTGCCATTAAAGGCTGCAGCAAGTGGAGCCTAATGCTTACAGCCTCAGGGGACTGTCTGCTCCAATTGCCCTATATGGACCAGCTGGGCCCAGGGGGCACTGATCCAGGCTTACTGCAGGTGGCTCCCCCCTGACCAATGTACCCTGAGTGGTCACCCATGTTGCCTCAGGGGTGGGTGACATGGGTGACCACCCAGGGTGCATTGGTCAGGGGGGAGCCAAACACATACATACACATGCACACACATGTGAGCAGCCTGCATTCACAGCAGCATCTGCCCTGCCTTGCCCTGCCCTGGCTGATCCCTGCCCCAGGCAGGAGAAGCGGTGCCCAGCTTGCCCCCTACCTATAGCCCCCGCTCAAGAGGAGCTAGGCTGGACATGTATGGGTGGAGTGATGCCTGCTCCAGTCCACCTGCCTCCTGCACTGCAGCAGCAGTGCCTGCCCACCCACTTCTCGCTGCACCGTGCCATTCCACATCCCTGCCAAACTGTGGTCCACGGCCCTGCCTGCCTGCCTCTTCCTGCAGCAGCACTGCCAACTTGGGGGGTAGAGGAGCACCAAAGTACAAGTTCACACAGGGCGCCATTTTCCCTAAGGCCAGCCCTGGTTTCACTGCAGCCTCAGGGGATGAATTGCTTTGATTCCCTGACTGGGACTGACTGCGTCCAGAGCTCTGATCTAGCCTCATTGAAATTTGAACCACCTACAGCCTGCAGTTGCGAGCTATGCTTCTCTAAGCTGGTGAAAAACAGGTTGGATCAACTGCAACCATTTTTTAAACAGAGATTACCTACTGCCTTCTTCAGAGAAAAACTGCAAGCCACTGCCTTATTGTTTCTTTTGATCCTCAAAAGATGTCACTAGGCACAAGCACAGTCCCTTCAAGCACTTCTGATTCTTAGGCAAAGTATTAGACAAAGTATGTGATATCAGCCAGTATCCTGGGAGTTTGCAACAGGCCTCAGGGCAGGGACAGTATAATTGATATGGCTCTACAAGGCTGTCATCCCTATAATAGCCACATTTCAATGATCACACTATTCAACCTTGGAATATGTTCAGCCTCAAGATACTAACAGCCTATGTACTTGGCATAGTTGTATAGATAGCACAGTTTTAGTACTAACATACTCCCCTCCAGCTTGACCCGGAATGGAGATGGTTCCACAACCCCAGAAGCCATCATTTATGCATTCCTAACCCAGCCAATTAGACTTCCTTTGATATCTATATAAAGACAACTTGGAGAAGTGTTGAGACAATATCTTCCAAGATCCTGCTTTTTGAAAATACCTGTTTATCTTAACCAGAATGGGGAGAATAGGGTAGATAAACACTGAAGGTCTATATGTATCAATTTTATATATCAAGAACACCTGCTTTGGTAGCACTTTGCATCTACTTTGTACCAGTTAAAATTCTCACTTTAATTCAAAATTTTATATTCATAAAAAATAGTAGTTTGTCAAGAATGGGCATGTGTGGCTCAGATCTATCACCTCTCCTGTTTATCTTCTTTCTTTTAATGGCACAAAGCAGAGCATGAGAAAGCCTCCTGAAAAGGTCAAGGCAGAAACTATCAAATTCTACCGCCCTTTAAAAATATATCAATAATCAACTATACAGAATTTCAATATTCCACATCTGCAATGAAAACTATATCACTGATGTCATGGCAGTCATGTTGACAATAGTATCCAGAAGATTTAAAATGATCTGCATCCAGTTTTCACTGGTCAAAACATAGTATTGGCATTGGGATGGGTAGTCAGGGCAATGGTGATAGCTTCTTGATTTGCCAACTCTTCCCAAGGCAGGTTTGTCTATACTGGCTCCATATCACTGGAAAGTATACCCTGCCACTCACTTCCATTTCATGCATGCCTCATCCTGGAAGTAAGGCAGCATAGCCACTGTAGTGCTACCCCATGAGCATGCCTGAAACAAAGCAGCTCTGGACAGACAGGTGGCTCTGAGCTGGCGGCATTACCTCATTTTTTGGAGCTGACGCATACACAGCACAGGAAAAAGTGAGGAAGGCATGCTTCAGGGCAGAATTACTGGACATAGCACAGGAGAAGAACATCACCAGAGGGTTTGGCATTGTGCAGATCCCGGGCCTTTATGAGCTTTCAGACTAGTGCTGAGCAAAAAGCATGTCTCTGGCTCTTAAAAGAGGAAGCCTACACACTGGTGATGGAGGGGGAGTGTCAAAACTTGCATACTTTTATTATAACTCCATCAAGGTTTTAACATCTGACCAATGAAAGATGTTAAACATTAACTACAGTAAAGATAGGAGTCTGAATCAAAACAAGTTCCACAATAGCTACAAACTTATCAGAGCTTTATGAATGAACCCTGTCTTTAGCATGGCAACACACAGGGACTGAAAGCTTCCAAGACTTTGGGAAAATTTCAAACCACATATAAATTGGACTCAAGGCCATATCTAAACATTATTATTTATTCGTGTATCACCAGTACTGTATGCCATGCTTACTGCAAATTCCCTGGCTAAAGCAGTGTAGGTCTTAACCATGAACCCATTAGACTCCACACCAAAAGTCCCAAGTGATGCCAACAGCATAGGATGAAGCCCTGAGAAAACACAAATAGTATTACAATGATGCTATACATTGTTACAATAAAGAAAGAGAGAGGACTTGTGTTCACTGGAATGAGAAAGACTGAGGAGGGCATGTAAGGATAGAAAGAAGGAAAAAGTAGTGTTACAATGTGGGATACATGGGAGACTAAGTGGAACTCATACACACAGCCCTAAATAATCCTCAATTCTTTCCAGCAGGAAAAAAATAGGCTGATATTCTATTCTAAATGGAGCTTTACAATTCTTACTCTTTGTTCAGTCCTCCACAGAACAGCGTGGCATGCAAAATCTGTCTAAAAATCACACTCTCCACCCCCACCTTTTTTTGTCTTGCTGCTACCATGGATATGACATCATTTTTGCCAACCGTTGCTAAGCCATGAACGGAGAGAACATTTCCTTTTCTTACACAAAGTGCAGGGTATGAGCCAGTGCTTACAAGAGACACAATGTTCTCTTTATGCAGCCAGGGAAATCAGTAAGACAGAGTTGTAGATGGTCTGGGAAATGGCGTATAGCCATGCAGCACACAAAGCTGACAGTGCAGCCAAGCTAGTTCTCACTAAATTGGTGGCCTATTTTCTTTTCTCAAAGAAAAAGAAGGTGGAAAGGGGGAGGGTTCCCCCCCCACCCCGATCTTAACAGTCTAAATGTGCTGAGGCAACACGTTCATCTCCAGCACTAAGAACTGCTTTCTCTTTTGAAAAATGGAAAAGGGAGTACTGATGATGATAATGTGAGATGCAGCATCTGACCTTTGATCTGCATGAAGAATGTATCAAACCATTAGACCTTATACCTTATATACAACACTGGGGGGAAGCAGGCTTTCACGATACAGGGACAGTATGTTCAGGGACAGGACAAAGACGTATTTAAGATACTCATTATGGACAAATGAATAACCAACTTATCTCCTTCATTACCTAAATGTCTCAAAATTCAAGGGCAAAACTGTAAGTAGTACTCAGTATTTTGAAGTCAAGGAAAACTTCCGCTGAGTAAAATGCTTCATGAGTAAGGACTTCAGAATATGATTCTTCTTTATTTTCAGTGTTTTCTTGCTGTGTGTGAACAGTAAGTTAGATAATTTTTGCTGTGGGCCACCAAGTTAAATCATTTCATTTCTGTCTGAAACAAAATTATAGTCCATCCTGGCCTTTGTGCTTTTACACCCACTGACTTGTAAACAGGAGATACTGAAATCTCTATATATTCTCCATAGCTGAGAGAAATCAGTCTACAATGCGTATGACCAAAGCAGTGGATATTTTTCTTCTTCCTGCAAATTTTTACAGTTTATTATCTGGAAAGATGCAGACAGACATATGTTCCAATTTCTTCACTGGAAGAGATTATTTTCTTTTTGCCACAGCTATTAGTCACCTATTAATTCACCAAGAGAAACAGGTCTTACTTCTTTCTGCTTGCTTCTTTCCAAAAATTAAAAAAAAAAACCCACCAATATAATGCACTGCATCTCTAATAATGACACAAACTGGAAAAATGAATTGCCTTTTGCTTTTTGAAGAAGCTGAATGGATGGAAGAATGAATAGTTGGGGCTGAAAAAATGAATTTTCTATGCAGATGACTTATGAGATACAGTGCATATCGATTCTGTCTAAAATACTTTACTTTCCAACATTCTAAGTCCTCCTCTTTCAAGGATTTTAAAGACTATTTGATTTCTTTCTGCAGTGAAAAAGTTATTCAGACTAAAGAGTCCTGTATATTCCAAGTTACCTGGGGGATGGATAACAATGTCTAACTATGTGCTCTCAATTCGTGACACTGCTTAATGTGTTTAGAAAATGGTATGAGAACACAAATGCTCAGTGCTTAGTTTTCTTCACTTTGGATTTCTTACTGGTGGCCAGTAGGGGGAACTAAGAGAGTGAAGGATTTTCTTACCCACAGTTAAAAATATCCTAGTCATTCCATTCCAAAAAATGTTAATTGTAGAAAATACATACTTTAAAAGATGCAAAAGCTGTTGAAAATAGGCCTTCCCTTGATTATGTATTTTTGGCTCTTCTGATCAAACAACTTTACTTCAGAAAAAGTCATTCACAGATTTGTATGTACACAGTCACAGTCAATCACTTTTCACTGATTTATGAAGCGTGGTAGACATAAGAAGGTGTAGCACTATATCATTTGGGGAAAAAAAAGATTTTTATACCATATATGTCTGGGCATAAATAGTGAAGGATCATTCACATCTGTTGAAAATATGATCTTGCTAAGACTGCATATATCAGCTTATTCAGAATTGGACAACAACAGTAGTTCAACAGGATGGGGTTAGCATATAGTATATAGCCCATGGCACTGAAAAGACTAAATTTCTAGTTCCTGTTGACAGTAAGATACAGCATTATGAATCAGCAGCGAGTTTCTGTCCTGAGCCATCAACTAAGGCCTTGATCCTGATCTTGACTATGAAGGCAGGTGTCTTGTAGAATCAACTACTCCACTTGCACTGGAGCTGATATTACAAGACACTTAGAAATGTGTACTTGCGTACTGAAAAGTATATTCAAAGTGCGTAAAACAACTGTCTTCTAACAATTCCTGTCAGCAAGGGAAACAAAGAGGACTGAGAAGGGGAGGGGGAAAAATAGCTCTCAATTTAAGAAGGGGTACGGTATAGGGGGAAATAGAAGGTATTTTTGAATCCAAATTCCAAGGGTTCGGCTGAATGTCATCCGAACCTGAGAAGTCATATAAAGCATTTTAGGATGTTTTACAGTCCACTGATGACATATATGGAGTTCCCTGGCACTTGAATGCCCAAGAAGGAAATGAAATGTTTGTGCAATATAGGACCAACAGGATATGCTACTTGAGAGGGTTTTTGCATTTCAGGATTCATTCTCTTCCCAACACCTCAGAGAAGCACAAACATAGTATTGGGTGCTTTTGTATAATGTTAGGGAAGCTGGAGCACTTCCATAAACTATGGGGATGAAAAGGTATAATGCATCATCTAGGAAAAACTTCCTCTTTTTCCAGAGAGGTTGAAGAGGGGGAAAATGTGATGTTTTTCGTAAGAGTCTGAGCCATTATAGTTTTTAAAAGTTTCTCTTAGCAAAGTCTTAAAGTTTGATTGAATTAAAATATTATTGTAAATTTAGGGAATTGTTTTCTGCTGCGAGAGTTCCTAGCACTGCAAATCTATATTCTATTACATTCACAAACTCCATCAAAAATGTCTTGCAGCTTTTCAGAAGTTTATTAATTTAATCTAGTTTTATGCTCTTTTGCTAGCACTAGTATATTTCTCATTTCTCTATGAGTGTAAGCCCCCTTCAGCCTTAATGAATTCAGAATCTATTTAGCAGACAAAACCCCCGTTTACATGAAACAAAAAGCAAAACAAAAACAAATCGTAATAAACCCTCCAAAATGTAGAGTGGAAAACAAGCTAAAACTTCAGTAAGTAAACTTTGAGAATCATGTAGTACCATCTTTTAAAATGTTATAACCCATGGGAACTTACCATAATTAATTATTTGGGACATAAAGATAATATGTACAGCATATCTTTATTTCTGTTTCTAAAGAGATGAACAAATTTCTGTTAATTAGATGGAAAATAACTAGCATCATCAGGAGAGAAAGCATGCCACCAGGGAGACGAAAAATACTAATGTAATGAAACATTAAAAGAGATAATGATCCCATTTTATACATAATTATGTATTTTTAGCCAAAGAAAAGTATGATTTTTCATATTTGACAAGGGGAAAGCTCATATACTCTTTGAGAAATTGCTCTTCAACACTGAAGGAAGGTTTTACAATGCATCGAGATGAAATAAGTTTATTAGTAAGCTAAAATTAAAATAATGCAGTAAATTGAACTGGGTGATTGGTTGCTCACTGTCTCAGCTGGCACATACAGTGGTGCAATCAGACACACCATATCCATTGTTCTATGGACTTGCAGCAACCAAAATATCTTATTATACAAAATGACATAACATGGCAGTTGCTACAGAACTGAAAATAATTAGATCAAAGGAAAATCACAGCATTTCTTGTAGTGCATTAAGGGAAGAATCTTATTTAATTTTACTCACTGAAATGAAAGTTTTCCAGCCACATAAACATAGTTATGGCACTTATGCACAGTTCGTGATCCTGGCCAAACACAAAGACAGCTATACCCATGCCTATATGAGCAAAGGACCAAACAGTATGGACCAGCAAAAGCCAGGAGGGGGGTTTCCCCATGTTTAAGCTCCAGAAGTATAGTGGCTAGGACACTCAAAGGATTAAAAAGACCCAGGTTCCAAGCCTCTCCCCATTCAGAGGAGATCTGAACCTACAACCTAACAGTATAATTCTTTAACCACCATATCAAAGTTGAGGTATTATGCAGACCCCTCTCCAGCCCTCCTTTTAAACTTAAGCCACTGTACCTGGCATCTAACAGTTATTGGATAAAATGAATGGAGAGCACTAGGGAAGTGCCTACTCCATTGGAAACAAGGGTCTATGTTAGAACCCAGAGCCTGTTCCCTTCCAGGGCAGCACTATTCACACTGTGGCACACACCCTCTACTTTGCTTATGTCCTCTTGACCCCACATATGTCCCTCTTTTGACATCCCCGGAGGGTAACTTCAAAAGAAGGGTTGGAGAAGGGAGTGCCTAATCCATGCCTCTGGGAAGTCAAAGATGCAGGTTCTAACTTCTTGTGGGTGAAGGAGATTTAGAATTTAAGTCTCCTGCATCATAGGTAAATGCCCTAATCATTCAGCAATTGGGAGGGCTCATCCCCCATCACTGGTTTTTGCCAGGTAGAATTTCATGACATCTGCCAGCATACCAAGCTGTGTATGCACCCACTATGTGTTCGTGCTGCAGAGGAAAAAGGATCACAAACAGTAGGTAAATGTCAAAAAAGCTAGTTATGCAGCTGAAAAACTGCCGCTTGTGCAAATGGTATTCTACCTTAACCAACCATGATTAAAACTCAATGATTGCACAAAGTAGCTGTTATGCCTTTACTAAATTTCTACTGAAGTAATTTTTCTCCTTGAATAGCCCCTGATAGCCACTGATTTCATTAGGGCTATACAAAGTAAGGTACTACAACTGTGAACAAAAATGGCAGAATCTGGCCCTTAGATACTACGGTGTGGTAATCTGTATTAGGCAAATATTAAGCCAATATTCCCATTTTGGGAATCTGCCATTACTAAGAACCATTAACCCTTGCATAAGATGTAGAATAATTCAGAGTAAAGAGCATGCCATACAAATGAAACATGAGAGATTGATCCTGAGAGGCCATTCCTTTGCTTGAAGCGGTATATTTCTAGCAGTTTCATTTTCAGTCTGAAATCCCTATTTATCTAGGCATTTCAAAATAATGTGACTATAAAGGCAGAGCACAGGGGCTGCTTAGTCAGATTCTTATTAAATGCTATCCAATTCAGAAATGTAATACAAAGGAAATGTTATATGACTTATGTTTTTTTCTATTATTAACCTGTTTTGATGAGTTCATGAAGAAAGTCTCTTTCCTGTATGCTCATTCTCTTCTCTGTTTAAATAAAATGTTCGGTACATGTACAATTACATTCACTCTGATCTTGAGGAAAAAAATTAAAAACCACAAATAATCAAGACACAAGACCTACCATGAAGAGTTATTTTGGGGGATTCTTTAATATATTAAAAAGGAAGAACTGCTTTTTGCTAAGGAGCTTTTCTTAATAACACTTTTGCTTATGTTATTAATAAAGAACATATTGCAGTTTAAGAAATCTATAGTATAATACAATCTGAAAAATCATAAAACTGTGCTCTATCCTAAATCTTTAGTTCAATCATGCAGAAATACCCTTACAAACAGAAGTTATGGCAGTAATGCAATTAAAAAAATACAGGAAAACCTGTTCTTACAGGTATGCCATATCCAAAGTTCCAGTTAGATGAATCCTACTGAACCCTAACAGTATTTGACTCGTTATGCATTCCCTTATCTAGCAGCATGCTGAAGTGGTATTCAGCCACTACATTTCCTTCCTCAGAATGGAATAAATTAGAGGCTGAATGAAGTAGGATACACCCATGTATGCCTATTTCTAGAAGCAGGGGTTGCTGTGTATTAGGCTGCCTAGTCATGAGACTAATTGAAGGGAAATGGAAATAGCATACAGAACAAATATATTAAATCCTTTAGTATGGGCCATTCATTAAGACAGACTAAGCATAATGAGACATCTCATCAGTCTAAGCAGAAAAGGTGAAGTCATATTAATCTGCAATCCTCTTGAAAATGATCCATCATAGCCTTGTACAGAAGTTAGGCCTGGATCTCCTCCATTCTAAGTTCTTGTACATTTTTCATTAGTGCATCCTGCCAGGAAGTCCTGACTGCCAGTATTTATGAGTTATTCTGACACTGATTGAATACTGCAGATACAGCTAAAAGTTCTGGTTTGCTCTCCAATGACTTCAGGCTGCTGTTGAGGATGCCCTATAAATGTAGTTGACTGCAATGCCAAGGTTCAAAAATCCCATCTCCCATGAACTGGGGCGTTGGTTGTAGCAGTATTGGTCTAAGGACATAGGCAGACAAGGTTCTTTGGGTAAATATGATATCTTTGCACTTTTGAAAGAGCCACCCAGATGCCACATGTAGAAGTGCTACAGTATGAAAAGAAAATCTCCATGAAATGCACACCATTAGTTATGGCATACCATCCTTCCCTCAAACCTATACGAAAAATCCTCAAACAATTGCAACCCATACTAAAGGAAGACCCAGTTCTTAAAAAGATCTTCCCAGAACCACCCATCCTAACCTTTAAACAAGCACTGGACCTCACCAATCTCTTCACCAGAAGTACACTTCCTATGGCCCAAGGCACACCAAATGGATCCAGACCATGCTGGGGCAAGAAATGTAAAACCTGCCAACATAGCTGCACCACTCCCACAATAACTACATCCCACAACAGAACCATCACCATTCTTGGATCTTACACCTGCACCTCCAGAAATGTATCATATCTCATCCAGCGAAATAAATGCCCTGATGGAAAATATGTAGGAGAAACCAAACAACAACTGTGTAACAGAATGAATGCACACTGAAAAGCTATCAAAGACAAGCATACACAATTACCTGTGGGTACACACTTCTCACAAGACAAAGGAAATTTACAAAACACCTGTCGTAGAGGAGCCTACAAACTTCACTTCATAAATTTACTGAATACAAAAAATCATGAACTAACTACAGACATTGGATTTATGGTGCATTATAACCTGCCTGCCATCCAATAACCACAGGTAACTCTCTACATTATACCAGCTACCTATTATCACCAGGTCAACATTCTCCCCTTTCCCTGCCACCTACCTGTCTCACACCTATAGTCTCCCATGGCCTCTTATCCTCACTGCTATACATTTGCATTTTCACAGACCTGCATTTTGCCTATTGGCTTCTATTCCATCCAGGAGAACACAAAACAACAGCAGACTCTTCCTATGTCTGAAGAAGGGTGTTTGTGCCCAAAAGCTTGCAAAGAACACATTTTACAACTATTTAGTTGCTTTAATAAAAAATATCACCCAAGAACCTTGTCTGCCTGTCTCCCATGAAGAGAGAGTTTCCTTTGTTACTGAAGAGGAAAATATAGTAGCTGGAATACACCTGACTGAATTAAGGCTCGAAGACCATAAGTGTTTCCAATAGTGACTTAATTGTGTTAGTTAAAATAAATGATTGGAATCTTCATCCAGAATATGAACCAGCTGCAAATGAATGTTTGAACTGCAGAAATGAGCTAATTTGTATATTTATTCTTTCCATTTTCAATTTTTAAACATTTCTGCACGTCTTAGATTTAGACAGATCTAGAAGAGCAGGTTTGGAAGTATAATCAAATTCATGAAACCCAGCTGAATCTAAAGTGGGACTAAAATACTGTTTCTAGTTCAAATAAATCTGGCTACATATCCTGGATGTTTATCCAAATTAGATCTTCACCTTTTCTGAGGGTCATCATTGCTACTATTTCCTATATTCATAGATATACATTGTAGTTTTTCCATTATTGCCCTTTCTGCTTGCAGCTCTTTCACATTATGCCTGATAGCACCTCTTTGGATATGCTATGCTCTGGTCACCATTATGAAGAAGTAGTTACCACAAAGTTACAGAACAGAAATCTCTATTTTCATTTTAAATGATGAAAGAAAAGCTGTATGGCTCACTTACATACCACTGTGTGGCAAATGTTGACTAAGGCTGTCATTTTGCTAAGTTTCCAAGCTAATGCACTACCTAGAGTTTTGCTGCTTACATATAAATGAAGTTGAATTTAAAGCCAGTTTTGAAAAATATGCGGGACGGATGTGAGAGAACATCTCAGAAATGGATTGGCCGCCATTTACTAAATCTTTGTTGGCAACTCTTTATTAAAAACATCTCCAGACATAATTTGGACTATAACCTGGGAGAAATACTTTTTCAGCATTTGAAGAAAAGTCTTGTGTCTGATTGTGTGTGGGGAGGAAGGTGGGGGTGGTCTGAGATATATTTTTTTGCCTCTCCTAACATAACAATAACAACAAATCCTGCAAACTATAACATGTAAAAGACATGACTCAACATTTTTGTTCCAACTTGCATTGGCATGATTTGCCACTGTGATTATATTATTACTCTCTTAAAATCAAGTAAAACATGTTGGACAAATTCATTTTTGATGTAATATCAGTGGAGTTAATCTGGGCTAAAATGCAGATACCTACCACTGTTTTTAGTTTTGTAGTAGCAACAACATGATAGTCACAAAACCACCATAGGAATGTTAAAGATTAAAATAAGTACTTTTACCTACTAAGACTTGAGTTGAACTTTTGTGCATACCTGGACAATACAACACTACTATTACCAAATTCAAGTATGCAGCTATCTACATTACACCATTTTACTTGTTTGGAATGTGACTTCACCCACAGAAAGCAGGGAAATCTAATATCTCTCCTTAAAGCTTTTTTCATAAATGAAGAAAATATTACTTGTAAATCTTTTATTTCAGAAGTACTTCTAATATGTAAGCCCACACTAATACCCTTCTCTGAATGTGGAATCTCAAACAGTTCTTCTGTGTGTATATTTTAGTAAAAAATATGTTCCGTTTTGTTTTAAAAGTTAAGAGTCAGACTTTCAGCTGGTACTTGAGGTTTTGTAGCACACCACATAGTATGCAGTTCAATCCCTAAACATGACATGGAGAAATGAGAACGGAATTTCATCTTCTGCTTTTTAAAAGTTGATTTAAGCCAAGCTCTTAAACATTACTGTAACTCGAATCCTTTTCTATGATTTAATATGTGATATAATATACAAGCCTATGCGCAGTTACACAGGCATAATGTTTTGCCCTTGTGTCCTGAGGATTGTGACACACTCAGAAAGCTGAAGAACTCTTATCTGGAGACCTAATACAGAATCTAATCCTGTAGATAAGAATGATTGGAAGTGAGGACAGACAGAAGGAATAGGTGTTGCAAAATCCATTTAATCGCTTGAATGATTCTGTAAGCTCCTCAGTTTATTAAATTTATCTACTTCCCTCTGCCAGTTTACATGACTAGATAAACATCTTGCTTTGCCATTTTGATGGCATCATAAAAGGGGAGGAACTTTGGGGGAAAAAACAACCCATTTTCTAAGACCACAGCAGCGTTGTACCAAGATTTCCAATTTCCTTCCCTTTCAAGTAAAACATATAAATAAAAGAGCCATAGTAAGTCACGGATTTATATGCAACACTTCCAATTTGATTTCAGTGGGGAGTGCTGTGAAAAAAAATCAATGGCACAACATACCACAAAGACAGAGATTAACATTTTTTTTCCCCACATTAAACCAAGGAAATAAAAGTACTATGAGACCTTACACATGGATCTTCAAAATTTATTTCAGGCATTCATGTGGCATATAGTTTATAGGTAAACCCAGAAAGGTGATCCTTTTTCTCACTTCACCACACCAGAACTGTATGGAAAACAGGTGGCAGAAAAAACAAGTTGAAAACAAAATCAATAAAGCCACCAGGAAGAACCATTAGAAAAACCCAAACATACTACAAAGGCATATTACACATGTTAAAACAAAAGGGACTTTGTATGGACCCTTTCCATACAAGAAATACTGCTTGGATTGAAGTTACTCAGATGCATATTGTTAGTACTGTATAGAGCCTTAGCTATTAGTACCTGTTTCACTGAAACAGAGAATGATGATCAAGGGGTTGGAGCTATCCTACCCTTGCGGAAAAGCACCAGTCAGGTAGCTAATTTCTGCTTGGATGGCCACCAAGATCAAAGATGGATCCATATGCTGCCCCATATGCTGCATAGCAGGGTCAAAATTGTTATGGATCTAGGTGTAACCCTGTGATATTAAGTGTCCCACATCAAGCCTTTTTGGAATTATATAAACTGGAGACTGATACAGTACTCCAGTGGATCCTATACTGTATATTCCTGATAGTGTTAAACAGCCCTGTTCCATTGGTGAGCCACAGGCCACATGTGGTCTCCAATGGATTAAACCATGGCCTCTGAGCTCCTGGTCTGGGCACTACCTCCACTTTGCTCTCTTGCTGCTGCCACTGGAGTCTCTAGGCTCACCCTCCTTCGTCCAGCTTCTGCTACTTGTTCCCATTCCCGGGAGCAGGGTGGAGATATGCAGCCTATGGGGCTGAGGAAGCCCACAGCTGGAGGCCTTGGGGGGACCCAGGGACCCCCCTCTGCATCGGCACTGACATAGTACAACATTAGTGGGGAAGAAACCATGTGGTGGGATTGCACCTTGAGTTTTGTCCATGAGCACAGGGCATGTGCAGTGCAGCATGTCCAGGCACTCGAGCCATAAGGTGCATCAGGGGTTTATGAAGTGCAATGGCAGGGAGCAGGGGGACTTGTGTAGTGCATCAGGGTGAGGCGGGAGGCTCACATGGCACAGCATGCAGCTATTCAGCATGCAGCCCAGGACTGTGTGGCCTATGATGCCTCTGGTCCCCAGCCACTTAGAAACTGAATAGCCCTGGTGTAAAATTCACCTGGGTAGCACATAGCCTTGGAAGAGCCACAAACAACTGCCTCTGTAATGAAGAAGAAATTCAGCCAGGAGGCCTAGGAGATGAACTGGATTCATTTTCAAAGTATCCCTCAAGCAAGCCTTTGAGGCACTACAAACTCTGAAAATGAAAATCCCCCACTACATGTACAAAGGGCAAATCATATGCTTTATCTTCAGGTTTGTATAAGACGGTGCATACATGTCCTCCACTGCACTTTGTACTTGTGAATTTATCACTGTTTGACTGCAGCTCCCAACATCAAGAGCTGCAATTTACATTCAAACTCAAATCAAGGTGACCATTGAGATCTTAACTGTGGAAAAAACAGAAAATTTGCCCCCTTCTTTCATTTAAGTAACATCTTCTAACATTCCTCCATCTAATCCACTGCCCTTCTTTTCTGTATGGCTTGGAACTCAGGAAGGTGCTTAATTAATAGCTGCGGACACTCATCTTCAAAATGCCTATATTATAAATAGGCTTAATGCCATTAGGAATTGGGCATTAGACAACTGTGCTCCATCTATAATCCTCCACACTAAACTAGAAACAAAGGGGTAAAGTAGCACTAACTTCACAATGGATTTTTTTATTCACATATTTTTCAAGTGAAATCCTGCACAAGCAATGAGAAGATTAGCCAAAGATTTAATAGGTATGAAGAATGAATCAACTGCTGAGGCTCCCAGAAAAGGTTCTACTTAATACCATTTAGGATGGTATGTTTGTGATGATGTGAGCTGTTTACCTGGAACTGAACCAAGACCAACTCATCAAATTTGAGATGCACTAATGCTATGGGGCACACTTGACACATGTACGTTTCCAACAAAGAGGGGTTTTTTTATTCCCAGAAAAATAAATGTGTGGCTTAACTGAGGGGCTGAGTATCAATTTTCTCATTTATTTCTTCTATACTTTCGTTTTATAAACTTGTTCAAGAAGATAAGACATCCAATTCTCTTTTAATGCAAAAAATAAAATAACTGAAGCTAAATAGTCATCTGTATAAAAATACTTCCTAATTTGCAACTAACTTAACGTCTTAAAAAAGGTTTCCATATTAACCAAATAAAAACCTGCCTTGTATTTGGAGACAAAGCAATACTGTTATGGAACAATAAAACAGTGAATTAGTTACAGTCTTATGTAACTTATTTTTACAAACAAACACTACTTGTCTGTTCTGGCAGACAAATCAAAAGCCCCACAAAGAGTAAACAGATGTGCCAGTAGTTCCATCATGGCTGCAGTTCAAATATCAGATTTTGTTGAAAGAATATAAATTTGCTAAGACTGCCTGCTACAAACAGTTTCATGAAGTCTGGGACAAGGTAGGAGTGAGAATATCCTCATAAAATGGAGTTTAGAGTGATAGTCAAGCCCTGGCTGACAAAATGAAGTGCTGATATTGTTTGTAAATTAATAGGCCTTATAGAAGTAGCCATTTTCACTGGCATCAACTAGGGCAGAGAACCTGGTGATTTGGAAAGTTAGTGACACCATTATAATATGGTCTGGTGCAAAAGAAATGATGTAATTCCAATATTGCTGCTGCCACATATAAAACTACTTCTGTTACATATACAACTACAGTTGTAATTGTACTGTAATTGTAAATATAATCTTAGTCATGGAATATGTATTCCTATTCATTCCAGCAAGAAAAGTACAGTTCTTCATGTTTTGCTAATCTGTGGGTAGGTTCTGATGTTCTACTTTCCACTTGCATTTGCATTCATTATTTAAAATAATAATAAAAAAGAGTGGCAACAAACTAGCTGGATTTCTTTCTCTCTCATGAGTACTTTACTTCTCTTAGGGGTCTCTGTAGAAAAAAATTCAGAGGTGAATCATTTCTGTTTGCTCCATTAATTATAGTTTGTGCAGCTCTTCCTACAAAGAATACAGCCAAGGAAAGCATTTGCTTCTGTGGCCAAGTGCATTTGTGACAAAAAGGGCATGCTTATAAACAATATTGATGTACAGTTATAATACAACAAAAGAAAATTAGATGATGCATATGACATTTCCCCCTGATGCTTAAGTGAATAAACTAGGAGGAAAAGCAATGAGAGAATAGAGAAACATGGCAAGACAGGACTGTTTTGATGTAGAAGGACAAAGGGAATAAACCTAATCAAAACCTCCAGCTCATTGATATTGCTAAACTGTTTTATGGACTACTTTGCACCAGACTGTGCCTAACAAAGGCCCGAGCTAGGGGTACTGCAGAGGCAAAGTGCCCAAGAAGAGCTCCAGGAGGAACTGTGCCTCATTGCTTCTATTTTACAGACTTGAGGACAACCTTATTTAGGCTATTCAAAGAGCATTAACTCAGATTCTCACCAGCTAGTTTGAAAACTATGACATCTTCTTGGAAGTACAGATTCCCCCAAATTCCTCCTTTTGGTGTGAGCTTAACAGTGATTTCATTGAGTAAGTGCCAATTCTTCTACTACATATTGTTAAAAGTAACAAAGGAGTGTGTGGAGGAGAGAAGAAAAGAAAAGAATTAATTGAGCTCAGCAAATTTCACAAAGCTGGGCCTAGAGAAGAGTTCATTTAGTGCCTGCAAAAACACTGGAGCTTCTCCAACACTGAGACTTTACAGTCTTTCTTCATAGCAGAGCATCAATACATCCAGGGAGGTTTGCTTTTCCTGGGAAAAACAGGCATTTGTCTATTCATCTTATGCCTATGGAGGCTACAGTTCTAGCATTATGACTGGACTGGGGTAGGTTCTGTACAGTAAAGACACCAATGCATTCATTATAATCATTGGGGTGGATTCATTACATGGCCTAACAATGTGCTGCAGTTCTATTTTCCCTGGGCCCCCCTCCACAATTTTTAGAAAATAAATTCCATTCCCACAGTCTCTGTTTATAGCTTAAATAAACAGTGAGGAAAAGATGAAACATACACCCAATCCAATCACAGAATACTGGGGATGAAAAGATGGGACACGTGGGCAGATAGGGCACTTCCAGGGTTATAGCTGCGTATACCTTCCTCTGTTAGCTACAGTCAAGAAATCCTGTGCTGCTTGTGTAAATATGAAATCTCCTGTATTCCAAGAGCATGCCCCTAAATGTCCTATTTACTCTGTAAACATGGAGCAGAAAACAACTGTCACCATCTACAGCTGGACAACCCTACTGGATCCTGAGTCTTGAGTCATGTCATTTTCAGGGGGAAAACTAATAAAAAGTTTAACAGAACATGATGGTCACCAAAGACACTCTGGTATTTATTAATGAATTTGTTTAGGCCTCTAACAACCATACTGAAACCAATTTGTAAAGAAAGACGGCATGGAATAACTGATTGGCAACACCAAAAAGTCACTATTGCATTAACTCAGGGGTGTCGATCATACAAACCATAGGCTGGATCAACTTGTAGAGCCATTACATCTGGTCCCATCAAGTGACTGTGGGGTGAGGGGGGACAACAGGGAATTTGGGGACACCCCTAGCAGGGGATGGGACCTGTCATGGAATCTGGCGCCCTGGGAGTCCATTGGACATGGGTGTGACAGCAGAAGAGCAAGGGAGGGTAGTCCAACACAGCCCACTTACCTCACAGCTGCTTGCCCTGCTGCTTCTGCCACTGGCCCTGCTGTAGCTGCCATTTGTTCCATGACTGCAGCTGCTGTCCCCATTCTTGATGCTTATGCAACCACAACCACTGCTTTCCCCATGGAACTGGCCCACAAGGAGCCCCGGGATCCAGATCTGGCCTGGGGCCAGAAGCAGATTCAGAATTTTATGGAGTGAGGTGTGGGAGCAGCCACTGGTATTATAGGGGTGGCTGCACTCCCTGCTCCCAGCCTCATCCCCTTCCCTGGGCCAGAAGACTGTAGCATGGGAGCAGCACCAAGGGACCTTTTTTAAATCCCTCAATCAAATAACAATCTTCCCTGCCCTCTGCATTTGGCAGCATATCCTCTGCTCTCCCCTTTGATTCCCCACCACTGCTACTGACCCTGCTGTCCCTAGCTGACTCAGGGTTGAGAGGATGCTCCAGAGCCAATCTTTTCCACTTCAGCTGGGCTGCATGTGAAGCCAGGCTAGAGACAATAGTGGTAGCAGCAGTCAAGTTCCCCACCCCAGCACTTTCTCCCAGGTGGGCAGGAAACACCCACCCAGGGACCAGGCAGGTAGGTCCTTGCTGTTGCCACTGTCCTTGGCTGAGTCCAGCTCCTGTAGAGCCAGGCTGGAGTAGCTCTGAAGCCTTCCTCTACCAACAGGCTGCTAGGGACAGTGACAGTGGTGGGCAGAGGTGGTGGAGAGGGAAGGTGAGGGGAAGCGAGATGCCACTGAGCATAGAGGGGAAGGAGATGGGGAATTCTTACCCAATTCAGGGACTTAAAAATAATCTCCAGCTGCGGCTCCTGCAGTGTTGTCAACTGAAAAGGGAGTGCATCCACACCATTGCACCCCCAAAGATTTGGCCCAGCCTGCAGCACAGGGTGAATTTAATCGCTCCTTTCCCCAGCCCCAGAAAATCTAACACATTTAAACACAGAAACAAAAAGTTGCCTGTCCCCCAAGAAAGCCCTCCAGACATTTTGTAAAAATTCAACCTGTTGGAAACCTATGAAATTCTATCAGTTCTGTCAGTGCAGCACCCACTTGCACAAAATCTTAATTTGGGCTGCATCGCATTGAAGTTGCTGAATCTTTTGGGCTAAAAACTAAAATGGAGCCACGTTTTATAAAAAAGAACCATGTGTATGGACAATACTCAATGGCTTTTCCAAGTTTATGACTTCTTGTGATTATATATCATAGTCCTGAAATTCTACTGGAATTCTATATAATGAATTCTAACTGAATTCTAACTGTTCATTTTTATGGCAAAAATTTGTATTTTCCTTTCCATCCTCAAAACCAGCAAAAGAATATGAAATAATATAAATATAAACCTATTCCCATTATAGTTTTCCCATAATAGCCCAATAAACCTAATCACACTTTATCTTATGTCCTCCTTAGAAACTATGCAAGAAAGGGAAATTAAATTATACAAAATCTTGGAAGGCTATTAAGGAAGGTAGGTGGAAGGCTATCAAGCAGGGACTGTATTTATTGGGGTTTGTGTTTCCCATTCTAGCAACTCATTTAATTTCCATTCCAACTCCTAATTTTTGGATGCAAAGTAGCTGATCTATCTGGCACACCATGGCAATTTATAATGATGCATTTAAATTTTAGGGAAATATCACACTTTGCTTTGAAAATGAATGGGAGTTCAATTTAGTCTATTTTACATTAACTAATAACTTCCAGATTGTCCCTTTTAATTTAATAAGCATATAACCAAATGATTCCTTATTTTGTGCTAACATTCTTAATTTCAGTAATATGCTCTGAAGCCAAAAGGCTCTCACACTAATATAGTAAAAATTGCATAATCAAAGGTTGCACATTATGATAAATTTATATTGGATTTGTTCTTTTGCTATTTTAATGCAAGAAAGAGGAACAACCTTTATCATCCAGTTGCCCAACGAGCCCTTCCAGACTACTCTTTTCTATGGGACATCATTAGAGTTAAATAATAATTATAATCAATCAATGCAAAAAAAGCAGAAAACAATAATAAGCCAAAGGCTTGGGCCATTTAAGAGTAAAAATTATCCTTAAATAACAATCAGATTTAGTTATATCTAGGCCAGTACAGGAGAATGATAGTATTGTTGGGCATTACATGCAAACAGGGAACCTGAATTTGGAGTATAAATTAGCAACCTCACTCCAAGGATCAGAGTAGATTACAAACATTTGGGAGATTATGGGCCTGAGTCTTCCCTGCTCCCAAATTATTTTTCTCTCAGAGTGGCCACTTTTACTTTGGGAGAACTATTATGAACAGCTGTACACTTGTGATTTCTTCTGAGGGAGCAGGAACTCTCCGTGGAGAAACTGAATGTCTGTACATAGTCTCTATTACCTAGTTTTTATACATAACTCCATCGAAATGGAACTGTACCAACACTGGTATAAAGGAGTGTTGACTTATCCCTAATACTGGAATGCTGTAAATAGTCTACCGTCCTATCCAAGCCTAGGTGAACTTGTGCAATTCCCCATTAATGCTAATGACTCACATACCTAAATTCTTAGTGCAGGGAGTAGAACATGTCCCTAGATCTCCTAAGAAGAAACAAAAACAGAAGGAAGCAGTAAACTTTCAGAAAAATAAAGTAATCAAACTTTAGGAAAAATGGCAATAAAACTGTCCTGCTGTTCTGAGTCACTGAAGATCTACACAGCACCATTATCACAACACCCTTATCACAATTATGATTAGTACTTATACAACACTTTTCATCTATACATCCAATGGCTATGACTAACTAGTGAAAGGAAGGAGAAATCACTAAGTTTTATTTATAAAAATAGAAAAGGTGGGAGTAAGGCAGGGAATATTTCCTACATAAAAAATAAACACTTGCATTTATAACATCTTACACTTCTCTAACATATACTGTATCTCTAAATGACCATAACTACAACTCATTCGTCTCAAAGCTTCTCTGAGAATTGTCTCAGTTTATGAACCTTCATGAATTTCTGCATTGCTGCCAAATATTAATTGAAACAATTAACTGTGGAGAACACGTGGGTGAGAAAATATTAGTACCACATAATCCTTTCTAGTTAAGAGGTCCTTACTGGATTATTGCAGAAAAGCTCTGGAGTTCTAATTACCTATGGAAGTCCCACAAGGTTACTGCAGAATGCGGTAATTAGATGGTTGTAATATAAGGTGTTAGCAGGGGATTGAGGATTTGTGCTAAGTACCGTGGTGTTTTCATGGCTATTTACTGTGCAGAGTACCAGAATTTAATGGAATTTGGTGGAAATCTCCAATGACTATTGCAAGCATGTTAAGGGTGGGTTGAGGAGGGGAGAAGGAATGAAAGTTCTGTGTTTGGTTATGGGAGACCAAATATACTATGCTGGGAAGCTTAGCTAAAAAGTATGTAATAAAATTACACATACAGAGTTTTGTAGGATTTATTGATCTTGGGTTTATTAGGTGTTAAATTAAAATTATTCTTATGCTTTGTGATATAATGTGCAGCTAAAGTGAACCAATGTTGTTATTATGCAAGTGTTTCATTCCCACAACATTTCATATATGCACATATGTGCAGATGTAGAGAGAGAGATCAGTATTTCAGTTGCAGTTAATCAGGATTATATCCACTGAGCAAAATGGTGCTATTGCCAGTCTGTGCTAGCCAAAAAGAAACCAGAACTGGAGCCACAGTCCTCAATTTCTGGAAGGCTGAGCCATTTTAAAACAAGAGTGTATAAACTTTGAGCCACCCGCCAATGAGTCACTTAGAGAAAGGTGGGAAAAATACTATGGACCTGAGTCTCCAAAGTTCATTCCTTGTGTAGCCATCAATAACTGAGCAGATTGTATGGTGTCACTGTTATCAATGTCCATTTTATACACCCTTTCCAGATAGCTAGTCGATCTGTAAGGCAGTGAGGAATCCACCCTAAATCATTACCTTCAATGCAATCATACTCAATGGGTAGAATTCAGCGCCTTGTACTGAGTCTTTCCCAAAGCCATAAGACTTAAATTGTTTATGGATCTGAAAGAGGCCTCTCTATGGGAAAATACTCCCTTCTGTGGTTGGCACAGATAGCAAGCTTTGAACTCATTCATTATTATAGTGGTAAAATTCTGGTTCATTTTCTCTGTCGTCTTCTGTCAGTAAAGCTAAAGCCGTAGAGCTTTATTTAAGACTATGCGATAGCTTTAAATATCATGAGTAGAGTTTGTGGAGTTCTAAGGAACATGGGTTTTTGAAAGGGTGAGATTTTTCAATCAAAATGAACACAATATGGCTTATGCCAAACAAAAACAATCTTATGTTTCTACATTTACTCAGGAAACCTGTTTGTTCATGCAGAGAGCCAGAGAAATGTTCAACTATTGCAGACAACTTTTGACATACAATTGCATGGATAAGGCTCTAAACCCTCCAAACTTTCCACTTAACATTTTGCAACTGATTTTCTACTTATTATATGCACTTTTGGAGACATGTCCTTTTAAATGTGCTGCCATGCCTACCCTTTATGTCTTTTGATTTGTGGCAGGTAAGACAACAGTTGCTACTTCCAACAGTTCATGAAGATGACTCATCTCCCTATGGAAGCTAAATTCTGGCTTTCATGATTTTGGCCTAATCAAGGCAAGTTTGTTTTGCCATTTTTAGCTCAGCATTAATTAAGAGCTTGTTACCTTCTGCAGGTCCTTTAAATGATGCCTGAAAGAATAGGGATTGCTACAAAAGTAACATTGCCAAGATATGAAAATCCATGCATGCCTGTCATTCACAGGAATGGAGAGAGAATTCCCTCCTTGACAAACAGAGAGAAGTTCACCCTAAATTACTGATCCCTCCTCAAAAAAGCTATCTTTTTTCTAAGCATTAAAACAAGGAATTATTAGTAAAGAGGGAAAGCTTAAACTGAAGCCTGCCCACCATGGAAAAATTAAAAAAAAGTAAAAAGAGGCTAGAAAGAGGAAGAATTCAGCATAAGGAGAATGCAAGAGACCAGGAGGCAGGTTGATGAAACATATGCATCTGCTGTAAGATGTGGGAGAGTTGGCAGAACTACTGAGGGAATCCCAGAGTTTATAGGAAGGTTAATTACTTGCAACATTTACACTATTCACCACCATTAACATCTACATTTTACCATCTACAGCATTCACTGGACCAATTAGCAGACTGAATGAAGCCATTTTTTTCCTCCTTTCCCCTTTTGTAGGATGAAGAGATTTGGAATAAATATCATCATTTTTAGGAGACTACAAAAAACAAATCTATTCACTGAAAGGCTTTCCTTTCTTTGTCTTCACTTCCCAGTGTACACATTATGAAACTACAATATTGTTTTAAGTTATACAGCCACTACAGGCTAACTTCTTGACAACCTGGTACACCTCTCAGCCTTCTAAAGGGCACCGGGAAGTATTGTTTATTGACTTGCTGTAGTATGTGAAGTGTAAACAGATTTTCTTATTATAAGTTAGACATTTCTAAAGATTTCACATACTAAGTACAGACAGGATATAACTGGCTAGCAATATTACCAAGTAACACATTTATACCTTGGGGAAATTTCTTTTCATGGTGTATATGGGAAGTGCTAATTGACTTTTATTTCCTAATAAGTGTTGGAACTAATAATTCTAGAAAAGCTGATGGTTTCAAAGAACTGTAAATTAGACTCTTTTTTTAAAACCTGTCAATCCCATATGTGAACATCTTAAAAAGTCAATACTGTAACTTCTGTCCTCTGGACTGAATTAATGAATTCATCAGTAAGTCAATCAGGACCATCATAATACAGAATGCCAAGAATCTAATAACATCATATATGTAATTGCTAGAACATTAAGCCATTGGAGAAGTAATGCAGTTGCCTTTCAGTGCATCAGGAAAATACCAGCATGGAAAAAAGAGTTGTAGTGAAGACACGTAGCACAGATATGTATTTGACATTATGGCTCAGAAACTGGGCATATTTTGTTAGAAGTCCAACATTGTTGGGCTCCTTGGCATTCCAGTGTCATAAATGGTCTTCCCTGAGTTTTTATTGCTTTTTTTTTGGTTGGAAGGGAATGTGTAAGGTCAGAACTAATAAAATGACAAGGGAATAAAAAATAGGATCAGTGTGGGTACAAAAAGCAACATGATCCCAGGCCTACCATACACCATACCTTCTCCTATAGCTGGACATAAAGGCCATCTTCAAAAGACGTTTTCTTTCATCTAATATAGTCAGTTCTAGCAAAAGCTACTGTATCCAGGGGAGCTGTGAGTTCAGGCAATGACTAGAATTTTCCTTATGTTCAATCACAAGAGTGACATGGGGTCATAAATAACTTTGTCTAGGACCACTCTGAAAAACATTCAGCCTGATTGGGGTTGAGGGGAAGAAAAAGAGAGAGAGAGAGAGAGAGAGAGAGAGAGAGAGCATGTTTGCGGGGAAGGAGAGGGGAAGAGAAGGAACCAGAAGAGGGCCAGTTAAGAAAAGGGGTGAGGGGGGAGAAAGAGGGAAAATAAGGGGGGGAGGGCAAGAAAGATGAGAAGTTAAAAAAAAAAAAAGATAAAGAAAAAAGATGAGAGGTCAAAAACAAGCAGAACACTGTGCAGATGGCAGTATCTGTGCCAAGGAACAGTTTAAGGGGACTCATCCACCCACCAGTCCATTGCAAAGGAGGGGAGCAAGGAAAATGTGATTGGGAACCAATGCCTAATAAAGGAGACAGCTTGACTAAATTAAACTGGGCTGCATTTCATTTACTCCATAGGTTCTGACTCATACAAACGACATTAGCAACAGCAAAGCCAAGACTGCCAACTGCTTCCCTATTCAGTGTTTATAATTGGAGTGGAGGTGGGAGGCAGTAAGAGAAAGGAAGAGGCATAACAAAGCCAAGGAACAGAGTGAAAGGCAAAGCTGGCCAATGGAATTAAAGTGAAGGGATGGGAAGGGAATTAGACACCTCATGCTGCCAAAGCAATAAAACAGCAAGAGGCTAGAAAAGCAGAGAGCAAAGACAAGAGAAAATAGAACTGATGAAGTCAAATCAGGAAGGGAAGGAAAATGACCCAACAAAAGCAAAATGAATGGGTAGAAGGAATGAAGGGAGAGAAGGAAAAAATAAAGGTCAAAGAGACAGGTTGCAGATAAAGAGGCTAAAATGGGGCATAGTTAACCCATGAGAGGACAATCACTAACCATGTGCACCAAGACCAAGCAGAGGAGCTGAAATCTATAAACTAGAGATGATGAAAAACATCCATTGGATAAGTAAGAAATCAAAGTAGAAAGAACTGAAAGATATGGTGGGAGAAGCTGTGAGACACTTAAAGCAATAAAATTTAAAATAACGTGCCAAAACAAATGTGAAGGCAATAGAGTTTAAAACAACGTGCCAGGGAAACCAACACTCACCTTGATGTGGGGAGAGTAGGCAAAACCCATGTATATTCATGAAACAAGCATATAGAGAAGTTTATAAATGGGTCAAGGATCAATTTACACATGTTGAGGAAGCTGTGAATTACATCAACTTAGATTTCCTTGGGAACAAGTAACTTGACCCATCTTTATATTTTGTCCTGTCTCTAACTCAGGGCAATCTTTATGTGCAAGAATGAATGAACACCAATCTGACATCAGCTGCAGAAAGACACAAAGGCCTATGTCAGGATACTTTAACTTCCCTGGACACTTCACTGCTGACCTCAGGACTGCTGTTCTCAGGCAGTAAAATTTAAAAAACTAGTTTGAACTGGAAATTGCAAAACAAGAAACCACCCACAGACTGGACTGGGTTGTGTTCTCTTCAGGTATCCCTCTCAGTTGAGGATGATTGTTTTCCATGATTGCCCTGTCTATGGGTCCAAATATGGCTGACAAGGCGAATCTGGGATCGACAGACACTGCTTCAACTTGGGTACACGTTTATATGTGAGGTGGGTGGCTCCAGATTCTTGGTTTGGTCCACGACATGCTGTTGCTGTTGCTCTCACTTTTTCAGCTCCTATTGTCATCATAAGGTTTCAAACTATTGAGATCCTTGTGGCAGACTCATCCTTCATTTGGGGCAGTCCTGGATGATAGTCACCCATGACTCTATGTCGATGTTGCATTTTTCAAGTTGACCTTGAGGACATCCTTGAAGCGCTTCTCTGCCCTCTTCAGCAGACACCTTGACTGGGCTAGGATAATAAAACTTGTTTGGGGAGTCTGAAGTTGGACATCCAGATGCTATGACTGGCCCAAAAAGTTGATGGTGGACGCTCATCACCTCGAAGCTCGGGGTGTTTGCTTGAGAAAGGATGTTAATGTTGGTACATCTGTCTTTTCGCTGGATTCAAAGGATCTTCCCCAGGCTGCGTTAATGGTACTTCTCCAATGACTTGAGGTGTCTACATCTCATCTCTGTGCAGTAAGGTGCGGATTACAACTGCTTGATAAACCATGAGCTTGGTTTCAGATCTGATGTTGCGATCTTCAAACACCCATTTCCTCAAGCATCCAAAGGCTGCACTTGTACATTTGAAGTGATGTTGGATTTTTTCACTGATGTCAGCCTTCTGGAAGAAATGGCTTCTGAGGGATGGAAAATATTCATTGCTCTTCAGAGTCTTACCATAAATCTGAATTGCCAGAGCTAGGGACTGCTCGTTAAGACCTTTGTTGATAACCTTAGTCTTCTGAATGTTAAGCGTCAGTCCCATTTTCTTGTATGTCTTCGTAAAGATGTCAATGATTGCCTGAAAGTCTGATTCCAAGTAAGCACAGACTACAGCATCATCAGTGTACTGGCGCTCAATGATTAAGGTCAGAATGGTCCTGGTTTTGGCTCAGAGTCAGGTGAGATGAAGCAGTTTACCATCCATTCTGTAGTTTAGTTCCACTCCAACTGGGAGCTTGTTGGTGGTCAGATATAACATCATGGTAAGCCATATTGAGAAGAGTGTTGGAATGATGACTCGGGCTTGCTCAACTCTCATCTTAACCTCAAAAAGACCTGTGATAGATCTGTTACTGAGAACCACTGCTCACATACCATGATGGAGCAGGTGAAGAAGAGTGATATATTTTGGTGGGCATCCTTACATCAGAAGAATGCTCTGCAGTGTTTCTCATTTGACCTAATCAATGGCTTTCACAGGGTCAAAGAAGGCCATGTAGAGAGTTTTATGATCCTGGCATTTTTCCTGCAGCTGGTGATCAGTAAAGATCATGTAAATTGTGCCTCTTGATGCCCTAAACACACACTGAGATCCCGGGAGGAGCTAGCTCTTCAGCAAATGTAAAGAGACAGTTCAGGAGTGTTCTTGCAATGATCTTTCCTGTGGTGGACAGCAAGGCGATCCTTCTATAATTTCCATGTTAGGAATTGTTTCCTTTCTTGAACATTGTCACAGTCATGGCATCCCTGAGGTCATCTGTGATTTCCTCAATGTTCCAAATCTTTTAGATGACAGCATGCAGCTAGCTGTAATGTGAGATCTTCTGCCCCATCTCCTACTTGAAGATTTTGGCAGGGATTGCATTAAGTATGATTTAAAGAGGGGCTATGGATTCTAATCCCATTACCTGGATTAGCTATTTTGACCCCTTTGCTCGTATGGGTTCTTTGCTTGTTTGCTTCTCCAAATGCTGTACCCCATCTCCCTTCCCTTTCCCCCATTCTTCTCCCTCCTGTTTTCATACCTTTTTTATTCAAATCTCTAACTCTACTTTCTATGTCACTCTATGCGGTCCTTACACAGCATCTGATGAAGTGAACTCAAATTCACAAAAGCTTGTGCTTGATATACATATTATTTAGTTAGTCTATAACAGGGGTTGTCAACCAGGGGTATGCGTACCCCTGGGGGTACTTGGAAAGGGGCAAGGGGGATGTGTGGGTGGGTAGGGACAGAGCACCAATGCCCACCACCCCACACCACTGCCTCCCAGAAGCAGGGCCAGGGGGAAGGGGTGAGGGCAGCTGTTCCCCTCTGCAGGCCGCACAGGCACCACCTGGCTGTCTGAATGCTTCGTGGGGGAGCT
>NW_005842011.1:555245-573052 GCF_000455745.1 Alligator sinensis | reverse complement strand
CCCCCCCACCCCACCAGAAGTGTACCCAGAAGGGGTACACTCCTTAAAAAAGGTTGAAAAACCCTGGTCTATAAGGTGCATATCTGTCCTTTCTACTAAGCACAAGGCTAGGGCAAGCTGCTTATTTCACAGCTGCCTGTAATACCGGTGCTGTGGCCAAGTAATTTGCCACATCTAGAATGCCCTGCCCCACACTTGATTAAGTTCTACCTGTCTATAGATTACGTCATTTGATATTGCGATCTTGGACCTTAGCACCAAATTCCCATTCAGTACCTTTGAAAAGAAGCAGAGAGATATAGTTAGCTTTGTTAGTTTGAAGTCAGGCACAAGGCAGGGTAGAGATGCATCTTACAGACTAACTAAATCAGAGATCTGTAAGCTTCCCTGAACAAGAGCTCACTTCATCGTATGCTACGAAAGCACATTCAGACAGCAAGTTATCAGATAGAGAGAGTAATTTGAATATAAGAGATCAGGATGGGAGGGAGCTAGCAGCGAGGAGCTGGGGTGGGGGAAGAGGGTGTGGTAGTGCTGAGAGAGGCAAACAAGTAATAAAATGAAAGGGACTTAGGGGTGAAAAAATCCAATTCAGGTAACGGGGAAGGAATCCATAGTCCCCGTTTAGACCATACTTAACAAAATCCAGGCCATGGATGACTTCTTGTTCTGTGATTTCACATTCAAGTCAGCTTTTAACATTTTGATGTTTAAGAACAACTACTCAAAGCTCGGTAATGGAATGCCCATGAAGGTTAAAGTGTTCTGCCACAGGCTTTTGTGTGCTTTTGGACATGACGACAGATTGGTACTCCCTCGTTCTCTCACATAAAAATCACCCTGTCTGTCCAATGTAGACAGCAGAGCGTCACTGCAAGCAGATGATGGCATATGTGATGTTGATAGAGGAGCAGGTGAATGAACCTCGGATGTTATGAACTGTGTTATTTGGACCAGTGATGGCGTGGTTTGTGTTGATGAGGGGGCACAGCTTGCATCTGGATCCATTGCAAGCCCTGGTGCCTCGGTGAGCATAGGAAATAAGTCACATTCATCACCACTGACTGCTTACAAAATGAACTTTCAAAATGAACTTTCACTTAGTGTGATCAGCAATTGCTCTTTTACACAGTTTCCACTGCATCCCTGACTTGAACAGGAGCCTGAAACATTGTGTGCGTGCATATTTCATGAACAATGTTATTAGATTCAAAAGGGAGGCGCACAAAGCTGAGAAAAAATATTTAGAAGACATTGTTCATAGCATGGTTATTGTATTAGCTAGGCTTTCCAAACAGAGAACTCCCTCTCAACTACATCTCACTGATACTTCCATTCATTATGAATACCCTGTTGGTTTTTGAGACACGTACTTACAAGTGCTGTATTGAATAACAGAGCCAGACAGCCATGTTTCTGGTACGGTACTCTCCCTTTTACAGCACATGTAAAACATGCTCCAGAATCATTCAGCAGTGTTCTCTAAACTATGTTACTACTTCACTTAGTCAGATACTGTTTTATATTATCCAACAATATCTAATGTTAGGTACATTATTTTCTCCTACAAATGACATCTGAAGTAATAAAGGTCTTTTTCCTTCTCACCAAGGATTTTGTATGCATTCTCACTAATATAGAGGATTTCATTCTTTTCAGAGAATGCTTGGCCATGTACAGTGAAGAAATAGACAGATGCCTTGCTGGCTGCTTCAGAGAGTACTAAAGGATCATTAGAAATGGGGATACTAATAGAGCTATTGTGTCCCATTTTACTTCTAATAACCATGATCTCTGTGTGTCCTTCAGCAGGGTTTCCAAGATGCTAACCACTCAGACAAAGCTTAATAGCCATATATATTCCCACTAGCCAGCAAAACTAGATGACAGAATAATTTTCTACTAACTTTTTCTCAAGCTCCTCTCATATTTATTGCCAGTATATTATTCACAGTGTACAGTACTACACTATTTCTGTTTCTTTTTTTCTTCTATTTTTAATGACTCATCCAACTTATTTTGAAGTCCTGCAGCCTTGTCCATCATTTGATTGACATCCTATCTGTGTTTTAATAGCCCTTTCACTCTATTTCCTGCTCTTCCAAGTTTTCTGTTCTAAAGCTTAACAATTTATTTTTATTATTATTCTTTTGAATGTTGCTTCCTTATTGGCCCTTCTCCTTTTCCTTCCTTGTTATTAATCATGTTCTTATAGTATGGACCAACCAAGAATAGGACTACCATACTGAATGAGAGTTCTTGAGACAGTTACCTCCATGCTTTTGTTGATGGCAGGGGAGAGAGCAGCTAGCAGGAGAGATGCTGACAAGAAAGGAAAGAAAATAGAAGACAGTGCAGGGAGGAGTTATGGCAGACATCCAGTAAGCACAAAACTGAAAAAGTCCAATCAAAATTGTGCAAATGGCAAATGTCTCTCAATGCAGAGAGGTCATTTTTTGGCTACTTATACAGCTACTCCAAACAGCCAGAATCCCTTTCAATCTTTCCCTTAATTTGTCTTCAGCCCAATTAAACTTTTCCCCCATTCCTTGAACTATTTAACTTATTCACCATGCACCTATACACATACATGTCATTTTAAATGGAATGTTTCATACTGGGTTTCAACCCAAAGATAAGCAGATGAATAACTGTGAGGGAGGGGAGAAAGGGGGAAGCAATGCAAAAGGGTATCCAACTCAAATGGATAATGAAAATAATTCAAAATATTTCAAAATAATGAAATACTATGTTTTATGTTCTGGTAATAAATCGCATTGAATATATTGTATTTCATTTTTAGGTTATTATTTACATTAAATGGATCTAGTAGCTAAATAAACAATGGCTCATTTCTGCCCTCAGATACACAGATTCAAGGCCTTCAATAGGACTTCAATAGTTGTTGTACAGTACTATCCGAAGGCAAATTTGACACCTCTAAATGCAAAGCAACTAAGGTTGCTATAAGGACATTTTTCATTTCCTGACTCTTGATGGTTTATAGTTGCTAGCTGTGTTTTACATAAACAATATTTTATACAGACACGTGTGCATGTGTGTGCAGTCGCACACACACGTGTGTACATGATGGGGTGGGATACTAAGAAGTTTATTGACGTAAGTTTGGAACATGCACATTACCAGAAAAGTGCAAAAATCATGACAGAGTTATGCAAGTCATCCTAAATGTGAAAAGCTAAACCATAATATCATGCTATATCCTCACGTGTTCTGTAAATGCCACATTTTGCAAATATATCATTAGAGAAATTTTAAAGAGTTTTAAAATTATCAGGATTATTTTCATATCCTTCTGCCAATAAAGTATGGCTTCCTTAGTACTAAAAGTCAAAATGTACTCTGATGGAGAGAGAACAACATAAATAATAATTTTTAAAAATTTCTGAAGCTACTTGAAGTAGATTTCTCACATTTAGAAGGTCACAATGATAATGTCTTCTACTGCTGGACCCTCAAGGCCTAGAAGTCCATCTTGTCCATGTTCTAAGAAAAAGAGGGTACTACCTATCATTTCTAATCCTTGAGAGTTATAAAATATCAAGGCTGAAACCTGCAGTGATGTATATTGTCCACTATAGCTCTTGGACCTACTTAATTTAGAGCAGTATGTATGGATGTACTGAAGTGAGGCCATTTCTTTAGCACACTGATCTAAAAAAATAAATGGCAGCTCCTGGAAACTCCTCAGAGGTTTGACATTTTCAAGATGTTCCCATGATCCTCTTCTGGGAGCAGTGAAGGAGAAGTGGTCAAACGCTGCATGTTAAACCTACTTTATCACACAGCACTGCAATTGCACAGATAACATTACTATCTATTGAACACTATTCAGATTACATAACAGATGCACAAATATAAAACCAGCATGTTGTATGTGGGAATGTAACAGGCTAATGAAACTTCCCATTAAGAAGGCATACAGTAGAACTTCAAAGTGGAACAGAAACATGTAGGGACTATGCAGGTGCACCTGCACAAGCCACTGGTCCTCCCAGCCTGCATGTTGTGAGGGCTGCCTTCACTGTACCATATGCAGGCACCCTGGCTTCACCCTCAGTTCCCTCACCATGGGTTCCCCCAGTATATTGTTGCACTGGTACCCTGGGACACAGGCTCCTCCAGCACTTCTGGTTACACTGCCCTGCCCTGGAGGCAGGAAGCAGAAGCTGGAGAAGGGAGGGGGAGCCCAGGGAATCCAGCTAGTAGTGGAACCAGAGCGATGGGAAAGTGGTGGCTGGGTGGGAGCTGAGGGGACACAAATTAACCTCTCATGGGATACATGCAGCCCATGGGCCATCAGTTGAACAGCTCTAGTATATGTAACTGTTTATCATTACAAACTCACTCACCCAAAGTACTGTCATAGGCAACTGGTAGGGAGGGTACGGGGGGGGGCACATGACCCCCCTGACAGGGCTGTCTCCACTGCCGACACCACCGGTGGCATCTGTGGGTGCTCACCAGCTCTGCACCTGCCACTGATGTCACTAGCAATGTCTGTGGGTGCTCACCAGCTCTGTGCCTGCTGCCAGTGCCACTGGCAGTGTCTGTGGATGCTTGCCAGCTCCATGCCCACCGCCAACATCTGTGGGTGCTTGCCAGCTCCCTCCCTGCCGCCAATGCCACCTGCAGGTGCCCCCCCAGACTCAGGAGGCACCAGTCACCCATGAGTACTGTCACTCAGATTCATTCAGAAGAAGTGAGCTGGGTGAGTATGACTGCATAATAAAACTGGGCCAAGTTTTTTAATTTTAAGACTTGGATTCTAACCTCATCTGTGTTATGATGGTGTAATTCTATTGGTTTTGTTGGTGTTGCTTTTAATTTTCCTTTTTGTGAGAAAGACAGAAAGCCAGTCTGAGGTTTTTCCAATGGTCCATTTGTTTATCTTCAGATGGGCTGCCGGGGGGGGGGGGGGGGGGGGGGGGGAGGGGGCAGGGGAAGAGCTATCAAAATATAAGCATCTGTGGTTGTGTTACTAGGATAAACTTGTTATAAAAAGTTAAGTTGTTGAGATGCAGCATGTCTCCTGAACCTAGGTACTTTATTATTCAAAGGGCCCAATAATTGCCCCATTGAAATCAGGAAGACTAGGATTTTTGGCACCAAAGAATTATGGCTAAAATTTCTAAATATGACAAAGAATTAGACCCCTACTATTTTCTAAGGATAATGTAGCTTCTTATTTACTAGCTGTAGGATGGTAGCTTCTAAGAACATCATTAAAGGATTACAGTCCCACTGTGTTAGGCATTACACAGACATATTACTAAGATGTCAGTGACTGTCCCCCAGAGTTTACAATCTCATTCCAAAATCTCAACCTATGTGGTAATAGAGGGCATGTCACAATTTAAAAATCCTTTTCTGAGTCATGTGTTACCCATTTTTTCCTGGAAAAAACCCAGGAAGTACAGAATTCCTTACAGTTGGGTAAAATAAAAGGGATTTAGGTATCATTTCAATTCTCCCTACTTCCTATCATTCTAGATATAATTTATGAGACAGTAAAAGAAAACTGGATTGTCAAGAATTAATATAGCCTCTGCATTTTTCTTTCAAGCCAACCCATTAATCTCACAAATCTCTCTTTAAAATACACTTGTTTTGTGAAGCAGTGCAATTCTAATGCCCACTGGACATGCATGGGGCTAGAGTGAGCGTAGAGGAGTGTAAGCTGGTGTAATGGATGTGCCAAAGTGCCTAAAGAAGGTATCAAAAATACAAGTTATGGTCCAGATAGTTTGCTGGAATTCATACCTTCTGATACATCCATTCGTTTTTCTGGTCTTTTCTACCACTTGTCAGTATGTCACTTCTATGAGCAAGTGCCATGTATAGGGGACTCTAGATTACATATTAACACACACACACACACACGCACGCGCACCCTGATTTGACTGCTTAATGCCTCCCCACTGGCAAAAAGCAACCCTAATCCTGGTATAACCAGCCACGGCAAGGTCCCCATAATGTACAGGCAATTTCCAGTGGGGTAAAACAAGTATATATATTCTTAGGTCTCTTCTCACCCTGACCCAGGTGCAGGAGGTATGCCTAGGGAAAAGGGACAAGGCCAGTAGTACTGCAAACTGTGATCCCTGTTTACTGTAGTGGTCCCTTGGGGCCTCTAATACTTGGAAATCTTTTAAAAAATCCTTATGCTATTATTCTTACTCCATGGAAGATATTTTTATTCTCTGATTCTGGAACCTAGCTCCCTTTATGGAGCTGCAGCTGATGTCAGGAGGATAACAGAATCAGGTAACAGTTACACCATCTTACTTAAGGTCATGTTACAGGTTACCTTTAAACTGTCAAAAAGACACTTAAAATGAGAGCATTCATCCATAAAAGGATGTTAACCTGTCATAAGTACCCTCGAAATGTTTTAAAGATAAGCCACTCGGAAAGAGTTTTATCCTTGAAACATGTTACCCATTCTGTTGCAGGGTATTGTTTGAATGGCTATTCTTCCACTAAACCAGGATGGCTGTTCTACCCCTTACCACCCTCCAAAATTCTAATGGTTTGTCCCCTACCACTTTCATGCTGAGAGCAGCTGCTCTGAATGACTTAACTGCAGAGAGATCCCGGAGCCAGGGGAAGCTTGCTTTCCCCAGCCGCATGGTCTCTGTTGAATGGGCTGCATGGTCTTGCTGCCCAGTGGCTCTGTGCTGAGCATGGAGTCACCAGGGCTCAATCAGACAGAGACTGATGCAGTAGGGCTGTGTGAAGCTTCGGTCCCAGATTTGATTTGGCAGAGATTCGGCCCAATTCGGTGGCTGAATCTCTGAATCCAAATCGAATCAGAGGACCCTTTAATCTCTCTGAATTGAATCCGAACCCTCTGAATTGATTCAGAGAGATTCGGAAAGATTTGGAGATTCAGACAGCTTTAAATGTTTTTTCTACATACCTCTAGAAGTACCTCTGGTCCACTTCTGGGTTCACTGCTGAGCATGTGGAGGCCCCCACCTCTGCACTCCTGTGGGACGCTCCATGCGCCCCAGCGTCGCAGCTATCACAAACTGCGCTGGTACCTTGAGCTATGTAGAAAAAACATTTAAAGCTGTGTCTGTGTCCGAATTGCTGATTCTCCAAATCATCATCGACTCTTCGGATTCAGCCAAATCAAATCAGGGACAGTGATCTGAATCAATTAATTGAATTACTGTCCCTGATTTGGAACAGGGCCTGCTTCGCACACCCCTACAATGCAGCCAGGGGAAGCAAGCTTGCTCCAGCTGCATGGTCTCATGGAAACTGATGTGGCAGCCAGGGGTTAACTGTTACATTTATAGACATGATTCACAAAATAATTCCAGAGATTTCAAATAAAAATCCATAGTGTTAAAAGCATTCTACCCTGCTGGGGTCTTTTTGAGTGTTTTTGCAACAGAAAAAAAATCTGTATTATTATGAACAAAAACTGAGAGCTGGCATTTACCAAGGGATACCTTAAGTCTATCAAAGGTTGCCTTGAATCTATTCAGGGGTGCTTCAAGTAGCACCTTGTCATGGGTAATTAAATGCATCCAGTGAACTTGAATTAGAGGGGTAGAGACAAACAGCAGCTGGGAAGGCATGGCCAGGTACTGCCTAGACACAGAAGAATATCCCAAACAGACAGCAAGCACCTACCAAAGCCATGCTTAGCTCTTCTGTGGAACTTGTCACCTAAGCTTTCAGGCCACACTCCTACAAGATGAAGAGTACTTGTCAAAGGAGTTTGCAAAGGAAGCTCAGCATCATCTCTCATACCACTTGGCAGGCTAACAACAGAACCAGGGCCAAAACTTAGCTCTCCCATCTGACAGACCACATCATGAGCTAGATAACACTGTTTCTTGTCTCTTTGGGCCCTTTTACCACATGGACAATACCAAGGATGGGATGACAGCATGGACATCATTTGCATTCCCTGCAGGCTGCAGCTGACGCCCACAGGTGAAGGTCTGCCCTTTTTTTTGCCTATGCAATACCTACTGTGTGGATAAATTCAGGACTTCATTCTCTAGGGCACCTTTCACCACCACTAAATCAACCAGAGAGAAGCACTTATTGAGTCTCCCTTCTCCTTTCATTTCCCTCTGTTCTGCCTCTGAATGACATGCCCTCCACCTCCCACTGCCCCATCTCAGAGGAGCAATATACCCTGGCTCCTTGCCATGCCTCTGTTTGCCCTCTACTGGCAAGTCATAGTTGTGTAGGTCTGGGAGGGCATTAATCCTTAACGTGTGACTGCTCTGAAACTGCTCTAACTTTATGACAGCATGACACTCCACAGATTTAAAACATTATAAAGGTAGATTTCTAAATGTGGTCCTTTTTGCTGTAGTGAATTACATTGTGCTGTACTGCTTCAGCCTGTATCTTTAAGGTGCAAGGGCTTTGGGCCCAAAACCCTATCAGGAGTGCTGCATATTCCTCTTGCTTTATGCTTCTGTAAGCATTTGCTCTGTTATATATACAAAATTAAAATAATACAGATGAAATGGGAACTATATTTTCTTTTTCACACCATTACAAACCTGAACTTTATTACCTCAGAAATTAAAGGGCAACCGTTTATAGGGCACTACTTAACCAAAACTATGATGCTGTGACTTGGAGTTGAAGGATATGAAATAAAGCAGGAGGCAATATGTTTCTAGGAGCCTGCTTACTCTCCAACACCATTGTATGAAATATCCATTAGGTCAGTTGTGCAACTGGATGGTCATATCACATATAACTGTTAGCCCAAAAACAGAGGCACTATTTTCCAAGCTAGGATTTAATATTTCCAAATGTGTTTGAAAAATGCAAATATGGCCATTTTGAATGTACTCCAGTGAAAAAAAAAAGGGGAGTTATTTGGGAAGAATAAAGCAGTTTAGTGAAACAGTTCATCTACATGGAAATGATAAACATAACAAGAAACCTGATGCTGCATGCACTAGAATCCCTTATCCAGAAAAGCACGTATGGTAATCATGTGCATCAGTCTAAGCCCATTGACTTCAGTATGATTATTCACATTTTGAAAGTTATGCATGTTCTGGAATGCTTTATTAGGTCACAGCCCTTGGAAACAAGCAACCCCAGCATCCTTCAGCAGGTAGAGATTCAAACCCCAAAGTACACGACCATCCTATGCTTTCAGTGCTCCTAATGTTTTTCCTTTTTAATGTTATATAGGTCTGAGATTCTGGAGTAAGAACCTACAGGCATTAGATCGGGCCTTTTGGCAGCAGCGTGCCAGACAAGAATCAAATGTGAAACCTGTTATGCAGCTCTCTAAATTCTGCACCTAAGCTTTCAGGCCACACTCCTACAAGATGAAGAGTAATGCTAGAAAGATACCTGTAAATGCAGCTGAAGTAATAAGGGTTGAAAACAGTCATGGATTAGGCCATTGAAATATCTGTTCATAAATTAAGGTTTTATGAATCGAGATGCTAATTGGGCTTGTTTTTTTCTCTCGCAAATATTAGCAGATACTTGCACTTGTTAAAATAAATGAGAATTTAATTTATGGAAAAATAAGTAACAGATAATAACCCTCAGAGCCAGATCCTATTCCACCTATTAGACATCTAAATGCAATACTAGTCCACCTAAAAAAATGTTTAAAATGCCTACTTTCCCAACATCTTATAATAATAGCTTAAGACTAAGTCTCCAAAAGAGAAGAAAGCTGGAGGACTCCTCTTCTCTATGGACATGCACACCTTTTGCATTAAGTGACTTCCAGGGGCTTCAGCAGGGTAAAAAAAAAAAAATCACACTCAAGAAAAGGATCCAACTCTAAGAATCAAGACATTTACTGCCAACATAATACCTCCTGTAATTAATTATGGAAGTGATATTCTTTATTAAATATTTCATTCAGGTAAATACACTGCTAATAATTATCAGCATCTTCAAGAGACTTCTTGTAAAAATGTTTAATATCTTCCCATAACTTTGTACAAAAGCAAGACTAATTAATTTCCCTCAAGGACTTCTCTAGCCCTTAAAAATACTGTAATTCACTTGTAAGATAAGACCATGGTAGAAGTGGAAGCTAATCTATACAGTTTTGTATGAAAGAAAATATAAAAGTTAAAGTTAACAGAATTGACATATAAAAAAGGAGGAAAGAAAGTAGTACATATATCAGAATAATGGATAACTACCTCTACATTGAAGGGTACACAATAAAAGTGATTTATTTTAATTTTAACACACTAGACTTGTCTCTCTCTTATTAGTAACTAGGTATAGCAACACTGTATAATTCATTAATTATACCACTACAGTTAGAATGCTGTCACCTACAGCACATGGATGCCAAAGGTTTGCTGACTCACAAATGTACTGTAGTTTTTAATACCGATAAATGGAGAGTATGAAGTCTTCTCCACTAGTGACCTAAGAACTCACCATTCAGGAAGTAAACCCTCAACAAATATGGGTTCTCAAACTTCTTAGCATTTCTTCCAGATAAAAACCAAAAGCAATATTTTAAAGCCAAACAATTCTGAAAACCTTTACAGAAATAATATATTCTACAGTAAGAGAACAAAGGCACCATGAAATCCAAAAGTATGTATATTTTTATACACAGGAAAGTATTGATCATTATCACAATGACTGTAGAGATCAAAAAAAGATTTTCTTCGTCATTACATTCAATATTTGTCTTTCTTCATTTTCTTAATTTTTTTTAAACCTAATTTTCTTAAGAAGGGACCTGTATGGAAGGCTGTAAAATACACACTATTTACCCAAGAGGCTGGAATGACTTCCTTAGCAAATAATTAATTAGGCAGTTTTACAAAATGCACGTTATTTTCCCAAGTGACTGGAATGGCTCCAAGCGGTTAAATATGTAATTAGGTAGTTTTTCTAAAATGCTTATTATTTACCTGAGAGTCTCATTCCAGTCTCTCTGGTAAATACTGTCTCCCTTCTAGCAGTTATTACCAAAAACACCTGCATAATTTCCAGCCCTCCTCCAGCAGTGATATAAACAGAGGATATTACTTGGGGCAATGGATCATGAAAAACAAAATCTGACTGTGTCAGCTACCCTATTTAACTGACAAGCTGAGCTTCCTTTTTCCCTGCCTTTCAGCTTTTCTATACTGCAGGTATAGTAGAAATCAAACACTAGGACTTTTCATCTTTTGACATGAAAGAGCAAGACACCAATCTTTGTTTCCTAGATAGTAAGTTTAGTAAAAAAATGTCAACCATTTCACAAGGACAAATTCTTATGATCCTGCATCATACTTATCTATGGATTTGTTCAGTGTGCAACAGTCATGAGCCAAGCTGGCAAGGAGAACATGCTTTGTGTCTTCATTCTCTTGGCTTCCTCCACTATGAAGTTACTAGGCATGCTGCTGGTGGCAAAGGTTGTCTTTGTGTATTGTTTGCACTGCTCCAAGACCCACCAGAAGCTATGGAAGCAGCATGGAAAAAAGGGGCTGACAAATAGTGAGGGAAGATAAGGAACATGCTTTCTGCACCAGAACTGTTTTCTTCACAAAGGATGCATCTATACATGCACTTTACTGCGCAGTTGACTAATTAGCTCCACAGTAAAATGTCACTGTCTACACATGTGCTGTTATTAAGCAGTAAATGAACTCCACCATAAGACAGTATTGTTGGAGACTATCCTATGGAGGAGTAATTATTTGCATTGCAGCGCATGTGTAAACAGTGACAGGGGCTAGCTAGGGCATAAGGGTACTAAAGTGTGGGGGCTGCCTTTTACCCAGCCACGCACTTAAGCACTCTCTTGCCCCAGCCAGACCCTCCACTGCCTGGTGCCACCACCTGGAGCCTGGGGCTGAGCCCCCACGCCCCTGCCAGCCCAGGGCTGCTCCACTTCAGCTCAAACTGCTGTGGTCTCAGGAGCATGTGCAGACGCTGTGCCCAGAAACAGGTGACTCTTGCACAATCTGTGCCAGTTTATCATGTTGCCTTAACGACATGTGTAGATGCACCCAAAAAACTATTTCAGCCAAATGGCAGCTTCAAACATCTCTCTCTCTCTCTGGTGCTCTTGGATAGCAGAAATAATGGCCCTTCCATCCTTACTGTAAATCCATTTTTCTCACTCTCTGCCCTTCCTAGGGATGAATCTATTTTGGGGAGTGGGGGACCAACAGAAACTAGCTGAAGGGGAGGAAGAATGTGGGAAACTCAAGGCAAGGAGATAGATGGGAAGACACATAGGCAGACAGACTAGGAAATGTAAAAGGAAGAGAATGTGGCAGTAGCCAACAGGATTCAGAAAATAAAGGCACAAGGAAACACTAAGCAGAAACTGAAAAAAAGAAATAATGTGGTATGGAAGAGTGCTGCCCTGAGGCCTGAAGGAAGGGGAGAAATATTAAAATTAAGATCTGCCCTCCCTCCCCCCACAGGTTTTCCAACTCACCTTGATGCTGATTTCATTTGCATGGGATTCATTATCATTCTCTCTCTCCTTACTCCATAACTTACCCATTGGTCAGACCGCAGTTAGAGTACTGCATCCAGTTTTGGGCGCCGTACTTTAAGAAGGATGTAGATAGCCTCGACAGAAGGGCCACTCGTATGGTTAAGGGTTTACAGGCCAAGCCCTATGAGGAGAGACTAAGGGACCTGGACCTCTTCAGCCTCTGTAAGAAAAGACTTGAGAGGTGATCTTGTGGCCACCTACAAATTCATTAGGGGGACACAGCAAGGAACCGGAGATGCTCTGTTCACCAGGGCGCCTCTTGGGGTAACAAGGAACAATGGTCATGAACTGACAGACATTAGATTTAGGCTAGATATCAGGAAGAACTTCTTCATGGTAAGGGTGGCCAGAATTTGGAATGGGCTTCCAAGGGAGGTGGTGCTGTCCCCTACCTTGGAGGTCTTTAAGAGAAGGGTGGATAGGTATCTGGCTGGGGTCATCTGACCCCAGCACACTTTCCTGCCCAAACAGGGGGTCGGACTCGATGATCTGTTGAGGTCCCTTCCAACCCTAGCATCTATGAATGGATTTGACAGATGCATAAAGTGAATTCACAAATCAGGACCAGTGTGTCTGAAATGGTGTAGACTCTGAGTAGTGCATTCATATTGATACTATTAGATATCAATCCCCAGTACTTTGGCTAATTAGATATCAATGAGCTACCACAGTACATATTAGAATCAGACTATAGGTTTAATATTAGAGTACATTATTAGACTACAGGTTCATATATATACTATGGGTGTGGTGCACCACAAAGATGAAGGCAGAGAGATTTCACCCATCTGAGAACTGTACCAATGAGCTTACATTTCACACCATGGTACAGCTTACTGTTTTAATAGTAAAGCTCTTCAAGTTTGCATTCAATTTAAAAAAAAAATTTAAAAAGGAAGAAAGAAAGCTGAAAATCTAGAGAGGTAGAAAGGAAACAAGAAGGACTGACAACTTTTGTTACTTTAATTTACAAAATGCACATTTTCTGGTGATGTGCTGTCACCTTCGGAAGTTTGGCAGATGGTGGATGGCTATGATACCACCACAATATATGGACTGCCATTAGACTGATAAAAAATAGTGTTGGAAACTGATGATCTAAAGTTTGCACTTGTGAGAAATCTCTTGGTTGATAGAACTTCTTAGAGTAGAATTTTACAACACTAAAATACTGCTCAACAGTGCAGTATCTTTCCCATTTCCTCAAGGAGTTTTCTTTTTCTTATTTTTGCCTGTCAACCTAGATGTGGAGCTTACTTTCTTAGGGCTCATCTGTTCCTTTTCACTTCTTTGTTCCCTTTCTTTAACTTCTTACACTGAAGGAAAGCAAGCATCCCCTGTGGGCACACAGATGCCTTGTACTGAAAAAAAGACAATTTAAAAAAGTGCTATGCTAGCATCTGAACAAACAGGTGAGGTTTTCATGCCCCTTGTAGCGTTTATTCCCTTTTTGCACAAGCTAAATATCCTCTGCCTTTTATCCCTGGCCTTGGGAATGGCCCAAGTTGTATCAAATGTCAGTTCTTTCTAGTAAAGTTTCCATTGGAAGATATCTTTGAGTCTTTAAAATGCAGTTATCCATTCAACCCCTGCAAACTGCTCCATTCCAACTGTTGAAATCCCTCCATGTATTTTAAAGGACAAAATATAATGTGTTATGGCAAAGGTGCTGACTGTAAATTGATTTGGCTTGGAAAAAGCTGTTGCTGCTTTGCTTTGCTTGCAGTGGTAAGGCAGAATTTTTATTTAAATATGAAATTAAGTACATAGATTTTTTTTAATCCTTCAGTCTTCTTCTCTGTGGCCTTAGTTCAGCAAGGTATCTAAGCTTATGGTTATCTCTAAGCATGTTAACTTTCTGTTGGCCTCATCAGGACTCTTGCTGCAGCCCTTTACTCACTCAGGGCCCATTTCCAAAAAATAGTGACCATTTATATGGAATCAAATGGTTGACAAATGTGTACGGATAGGGTGTTATGGTGATATCCTCCATCTCTGGTCTTGGTTCTGCAACCTTTACTCAGTTCAAGTAGTACTTGCTTTCTAGAGAAGTTCAATTGATCTCTTTCCTAAACATTAACACTTCATACTGGTTCCTCATCTAGATACTCTGTATGCAGATAACACAAACCATTTAGATTATTGGCTAAACATTTCTAATTTTTGGAGAGGTATATTATATGGCAGTAACCCAAATGAGTGTCTTTATTGTGAAGCAGGTAAGGACCACCAAGCCCTAAATAAAAATAAATGGGTCTATATTGAAATATTATCAATAGGGACCAATCATCACATTAGCTTGCAAAGAGATACCAGTGAAGTGATGTTTCTTTATCATGGTTGAGATTTTAAATTCTTGATAAAATAGCTTTGCAGATTAAATCCCCCAGCAACCACTGCACCTTCATCACGCTGCCTTACCAATGGGCCTCCCTTCAGATCTTCCTGGAACTCCTCTACATTGAAAAGGCAGTTTAATGTCCTAACTTATGTCATGGAAAGCCTTTCTTTTGAAAGGTTGAAAACAAGGATTCCTATTGGTATCACCTGGTATCAAGCACATTTATTCACTAAGGATTAGAATGAAAATGCCAACTATTTTCAGCCATTGTTATTTTGGGTTGGATTTGAAGTGAGTCTCCCTTTCACTACCAGTCCCTTGGGTCAAATCAGTCACCTTTCCCATCCCCTCTCTTTTTAAAACATACTTTTCTGGGTGAGACAGATTTAACAGAGATGGCATCTGAATCATGGTACTTGTTAAAATCCCCCACCAGTACCCACCTACTTTGTGCAGTCACTTGGCACATCTGTTATATCAAGACCAAATCTGATTTAAGAGTTTTAATAAGAACTTATGTCAATAAATTATAACAGATTGGTGATTAGTAGTATTATTTATATGCAATATTTTTGCACCCCGTATAATGCTGATGTCTGCTTCATGGGGATTAATTATTTTCATAATTTTGTCTAAGTAGTAATATAGAAAATGTCAAAAAGAAAATTAGATTTTCACTTTCCAGACACAGAAATTTAATTAAACCAACTCCTTGTTGAACGAGAACGTCCTTAGCTAGTTCTGTGATGTGGCAGTAGCTTTACATACTGCCATGTGGGAGACCAAAGCTCAGAAAGTGACTCAGGGAATATTAATCACCAGGCTTCAGAGAGTAAACACGTAGTGAATGTACCACAATTGGTCCCTGCAGTTCATTTACAGGGCATAAAAGGAAGCAGCCAGTAATGATTTCTCCCCATAGAGGCTGCTGTGGCTTGTAGAACATTTCTCAGCGAGGACGCTACACTGCAATAAAGCATCTTCTCAGATATAAAAGCCACCCACTAGGAACCTTGTGATTCTCCTCCTCTGGGAAGTCCCACAATAGTCTGTATAGTAGTATAAGACAGAACATGCTCTGGGATTTTTCTGTAAGAAACTACAGCTACTTTTATCTCCTGGGTCTTTTCAGGCCCAGGGTGCAAGGCTTCCTCCTCTCTTAAATGCAGTTCAAAAACAAAATGCACAACTGCCAGAGCACTAGCCTAAGCTTCCTACAGCTCTAACGCAGGATATAACATGAAACAATTATTTTCCCACTTTTTCTTTCCTGTATCTTTAACTCTTTCCTTGTCATTCCTTATTCATACCTCTACCATCGTTTCTCTTTGGTTCCTTGAGCAGCCACTCATTTGTTTCCACTTAGACACCGGCCTATGTCTCTCTCTCTGTTCTCTGTACATCAGTTCCTCCTCTCCCAGTCCATGAACTTTCATCTCAATTTTTGTCTATTCCTCTACCTTTCCTGTGTACATCATTTGTACCTTTAAGTGTTCTTTTTCATCCTTGAATTTTCAACCTCTAATTCATGCTTTTGAGTGCAAGGTTGATGACTAATGAGTTTGATAATATTTGGCAGTTTCACTGTTCATGTGGATGATGGCACTTCTCAACTGGGTAAAAACTTGACAAATGCATAGAGGTCTACCCAACTCAAGGAGACAGTTGGACAATATCACGGGAATATTGCAAGTCCAGCTGCTATTATTATAGCCGAAGGCCCCCCATGCCTCTGATTGGCTGAGGGGCTCCAGTAGCCCCACTCCTTGCTACTGATTGGCTGTAAGAAATATCTGTGATATAGGCCGTGCCCCTCACCACTGATGGGTTGCGAGGGCTATCCATCATGTGGCTCTGCCTCTTGCAGCCAATTGATGGATAGGGGAGGGGCCACACAATAGGCAGCCCTCTCAGTCAATCAGAGGTGAAGGACAGGGGCAGCAGCCATCTTGGTCTCCCCTGTGTGCTGGCAGCCTTCTGTCCCTTCTTCCCCTCCAATGGGCTGTGCGGTTGGGCTTCGGTGCTGTAAGGACTGCTGGCTCCCTCTCAGGAGCCAGCATTTTATTTTCAGTAAGTTTTCTTTTTTATCCCTGTGGATTTCATGGACATTGCCCACTTTTGCAAAATTGTGATTTCAGTAGGTCTCTACAGATGCATTAAGCACCATTGAACCTTCCCAACTTGCTGCACAATTCACTCAGAAGGCAAGCTGCAGTCAATATCTGAATGAAATCCTGGCCCTACTGAAATTTGTGAAAGTACTCTCAGTCTTTAGGGAGTTCAGGATTTCACCCTTCTTTGGTCTAGGACTTGAAGTCCTAGCGCAGGTGAAAGCTCGCTGCGCCCCCGCTCCCCCGAAGCCCCCCAGAAGTCCCCCAAAACCCTCCAGCAGCCGCGGAGCCCCTCCCCCAAATCCCGGGCAGGGCCCCCTTATTGCCCTAAGAGCAACTTCCTCGACACCAGGCCCACTGCGCATGCGCGCAGTTTAAAAGGGCCCGCTGACCGGGAAAAAAGCCCAGTTAGGCTCGGAAGCAGCGAGAGACGCGCGGGTGAAAGCTCGCTGCGCCCCCGCTCCCCCGAAGCCCCCCAGAAGTCCCCCAAAACCCTCCAGCAGCCACGGAGCCCCCCGCCGACCCCCAGCACAGCCGGGGTAAGCGGGGCCCGTGGAGAGAGGGGGCTAACCCCTTAGTGTGTGTGTGGGAGGAGGTGGCTGAGTGGAGCCGGGCCGGGTCAAGCCCCGCCCAGGCCCCTACTTCGCCCAGCCCCCCAGGGAGCCTCGCGACCGGAGCCGCGCGAACAGGCTGCACAAACAGGCACGCTTCTCTGCCGGCGCGTGAGTTAGCGTGGAGTTCACACGGGAGGGCGCACGGGAGGGCCCCGGATCCTGCCAGACCGCCCCCCAGGGTAGACAGCCCCAGCCGTAGCCAGCCTACCAGAGGCATGACACGGATGGGCACG